>NC_092861.1:123394693-123407193 GCF_032062135.1 Pyxicephalus adspersus | reverse complement strand
AAAGTATATATCATCCAGATGCAGAATACTTGGGAGTAATAAGGAAGCATTAACTAAAAAAATCTACCCAATGACTAAAGGATAAAAAGAACAAATTAAATACTTTCCTTTTTAAGGCTATCCAAGTCCTTGGATCTTCCTTGCCTAACTAGTTATGGTGTGGCTACCTCGTGTAAAGGAAGCTGTCTTGTCTCTTCACTCCAACCAGGTTATGGTAGTCCAAAGGTTATTTTTTGTGGAGATGGACACAAAACTCCTTAAAATACATATAAACAACCCAAGCTTGCTGGGATGGTGGACTGCTCTTAAGGGAATACATTCTTACATATAAAATATGGCTCTCACAAAGGTCTATCTGAATTTATAGGAAATGGTGCAACTTGGTAAGTCCACCTTGGGTACTACAGTACCTTGTTCCTTGTTTAATTTTTAGACCTAGCACAAAAATGGTATTACATTTTGAAAAATTTAGTTTACCGCAATCTGTGGTCCTCTTTATGTTTATTCTCTATATTCTATTTCTAACATCTGCACAGTTGTAAATTTACAGGAAGAGTTAAACATATCTATTGTCTAAGAGCAGTAAAGATCTACATGCCCTACATATACACTGATAATATTTTCTATACTTCTGCCTGTTATTCCAATATTGTGTATCTGGATTCCTTCAGTGTTTTTCTTGTTTCATATAAAGGCTACGAGATGTAAAGTATTCTGAAATCCATCCACTCAGCAAATCAACATTCCTTTGTCTTTGTTTTAATTATTTGTTAACTGGAGTATTTTTTTTTTTGTAAATGTTAGAAACATTGTGAATACATTTATGTCCTTCTGTTTTATGCTCTAAAATTTACCTATGTCAAGGTTTTTTTTGTCTTTTTTATTTACTCAATTTACTTACATTTTAAGAAACCTCTTAAACACATTTTATGATACTGTAGGTAGACCATGGCATTTTTTTTCTCTTTTTTTGAAACAAGCTAGAGGTCGTAATAGATATTTGTTGATAGTCATTGCTTTTAAGCACATTTCTCTCTTTGGAGGTCCAATAATTCTGTAATGTCACTCTGCATGAATCCAATGACATATTGATATTTTCATTGCTAGGCAATTAAGTGAATCCCAACTTTTCAGCTCTAAAAATTCTTCTGTAACGAAATGTCAGATTTAGGAATGAGAAAGTCTGAACACACACTGCAGTGAATATCAGAAAGTTAAAGGGTAACTTAACTAAAATAAAACAACTGTAAACAAGTTCAACCAATTCCTAGTATTGTTTAGCAATATAGAGATGCTTGCTGTAAGTTACAACTTCCTTTGCTGTTCCATTGACTGACTACTGTCATATGGAGATAGTATATAGTAAAAAAAAGCTGTATATAATGTTTCTTTGTTCTTCTTTTAAAGAAGACCTATCATCACATTTTTAACATTATATAAAGGGTGGCTAACTCTTTTATGTAATGGAAAAAATGTCTTGGTTTGTTGGTTTGTTTTTTTTTTTTTGGGAGAACCCCTTTTGTCTTTTCCACCACCGAAACAAATACTGAATGGGAAACCCAGGGCCTGACATATGTATCCCAGGAGGCTTCAGGCTACTCCTTCTGTGCATGCCCTATCTCGGACATGATGGCAGCACCCACTGTCCCAGAGCAGATGTTTTTTTTTCACACCAGTGTGAACCAAACTAAAGGAAGGAACCTGCAACAAGGATATTAAACAGAGATGGACCAGGGACTCCAATCCAATGTCCAGTTTGCTTGGCAGAAATTAGGTCCACGAAAATGTGTTGGAGTTGATTTGCAAAAAGAAGTAGGAGGTTTTTTACCTGGCAAAGAAAATTTCCATTATGCTTAGTAAATGAGATGAAAACGTGATAACTTTATTCATCTAATTATTTGTGAGATATTTTTTAACTAATTCCTTGCATATTATCAGGTGATCTTTGCAGAGCGAATTCATATTTAGATTTACCTCATTCACTTAAGGGAAAACATTCTTTGAAACCTAAGCTTGCTCTACTCCTTACATTTGAAGCTAAATTTGCCTATATTTTGACCTTCTTGGTACCTCCTCCTCCCTCATCAACATGAAAATGAATTTATTTATTTGTGAGAAGCGTACAGTGTGCAGTAACATTACAGTAAGCAATTTCAGTGTAGGATGGAAGCCTGTATAACTGCAGTACTAAAGGTTAAGTTGAAGTTAAAAAATGAAAACCTATCCTGAGCTATTACAAACGATCCTAGTATAAAAAACAAAAAAGACCCCATTTACTTTCCTAAAGCCATGCTCACATGATGCCCCCAGCCAGAGATTTTTTTTCCTCCATTGTTTCTGAACAGGATCCTTCTTTGGTTGCTCAAATCACTGCCTTAGTGCTGTAAAGTGGACACGCATAAAGGCACTATAAAACACTGGTCCTTTCCTATCGGTAATCAGAAAAGGGGTGATGTCCCCAAAAGTGGACAAGCAGAGACCAGAGGCATGGGCACATTGCCACAGTGGATTAGTCATTACCCTAACAGAAAACGGCACTGTGAAGGGACCTGGAATGCAAATTTACTTGAACATATCTTCCTTACAAGGCAAGACATAGATAGATCCTGTGAAAAAGATTAGAGGGAGGTATGCGGGAGTGGTGGAAATGTTACTGATTTTGCCCAGAGACTGGGTTAAAGTAAATCAACCCCAATATTTTACATGCAGGCATAATTTAAAAAATATAAATAAATACATTTAATGTGCTTTTTTTTTACACTACATTTTATGTAAACAAGCAGCAGAATAGTATGTGAGTGGAACAGGAAATGGTTAATTTTAATGTGTATTTAAAAAAGAACAAACCCAAAAAACTCTCTTTATCCACTAACAAAACACAGTATGTCTCTTGATGCATCTATTTACAACACCTTTTCTTGGCTGATAATTTACTTATATTTCATTACAGTTGCGACCAAACACTGTTTTTGAAAACAGACCCTGTGAGGTCAAGTTTTCAAAGGCATAAAATGTATCTTCCTAAGTGACAGTAATTCTCATAAAATAAACATTTGTCTTTGTAAAAAGAAGTCTCTTTAAAGGAATCTACCTTTTTATCCTTTTGAAAAAAAATACTACAAAAGCATGAAAACGCTGAACATGAGAAGGATAAAACAGGTATATGTTTCTCACTGATAAGAAGCTGTTTCTGAGAATTTTTCATCTAAAATGCAAGTTTTTAATATGTTCTACATTTTTGTTATCACCTGTCATTATTCCCATTTTTAAATCTACGCCATAGCAAATCATATAATTTTTTCAACACAATTCAAAATTATTTTTCTAGTTGTATGGATATAAAACATCCCAAAAATTACATACTTTTGCCAGATCAATATTTGAGATCCATTACAGTTTTATAGCATACAGTTTTTGTACTTTTAATATAGGGTCAGTAAAATGTTTAAGTAAGAGGTTAAGTCCAGTGAGCTGGCTTTTATGGCTTGTTTCTTACCCCAATACTAAGGGGTTTCTCTACTTTCTAAAGTTGTTCAGATGTTTTCACTGTCTTTTCTTTCTTTTTTTGCATTTTTATAAAATAAAATTAAAAATCCAGAAGAAAAAGTTTTACTGACTTTTACCAGCTGTTGCAAATCAAGTGCACAAATCTTGTTGCAGGAGTTGTAGGAGCTAAAGAAATTGTGAATATAATGTAAATTAGTACTGAATGCACTAACCCTTTAACATCAGATATATTCACTGTGTTTTTTATTAAGCAGGGTTGCTTAATGGCTTCAAATGTACATTTTTGTAAGGTAAAATTGTGGTTCCCTGGTGCATAGCTATGCGAATGATGGCCAGTGTTGGCAGGCTTTTGTTCACTTCAGAACTGCTTCACTTCCCAATAAAAAGTCTCTGGGAATACAAAATGCAACTTGCAGGACATCAAATGCACATACAATGTTTTTGTAAAAATCTCATAACGTATTTAAATGAAAACTGCCAATATAAAAATAGGCTTTGAATTGACATTACCATGCTAATGCTTGCATGGAATATTTGTGATTGGAAATACACAACCTTTAATAATAATAAACAGGATTTTTATAGCACCAACGTATTATGCAGAGCTGTACCTTAAATATGGATAGTTTTTAGGGATAGATATTAGTTAGACGTCATCCATACAGGTACAATACATCCATACAGAAATAATCTTTGTGTGCAGATATGTATACTTATATCACCTGAAAAACAAAGCAGAATCTCCACGTCAAAACTCTAAGTCAAAGCTCCAAATCAGTTTCTGAAAACTATAGGATTGTGAAAAATTCTCTATAGCCAGGTGATATGATAGAGGGTGGGCCTTTAACATTCTATGTAGCCATATATTTACCATTTTTACCTGATCTAGCCAGAAATAGCTGGATCATACAATAATTATTAAGGGACCCTTCAAACTTGTGCACTTTGGAACTCCATGCAGTAACACGCAGTTACCCACAGCGGCATGGTCTGTATATTATTCTTTAGTGTGATAGGGTATTATCCATTCTGAATAGCACACCAGATTCTGCAGGGCACAGAACTGCACCACTGTGAATGGACCTTCAATGATTATAGCTTCTTTTACTCCACGTCCATTAACCTTGTCTGTAACCTGTTTGATAGCCGTTATCTATGAGGTCAACATGTTATTCAGTATGTTGCAGCTTCCTAAAAGTTTAATACCTTTTGAACGGAACTGATAAAGAAAGAAAAAATGGAAATTATTTTAAAAGTATTATTCCTAAATAACAGAAATTGTAAGATAATGTCTTACACTTCATTATCCGTTGCCTGCATCCTAAATTCCCTAGTGGGCTTGTTACTCTGATGTAACTAGAAAAAAATGTGTGCATTAAGAAATTTAACACATCTACCCTATCAAAGTCAATCAACTGAGAACAAAAGTATTTTCTTAATGTTGGGTTTGGGACCTGTTAAGAACAAAACTGGTCTCTTAGTATATCACATTATCCTTTTGCTTTTAGCAAGAACAATTTACCTTTCTTGCAATCTTCTCATGTTGTTTTACCCTAGACATTTGATCAGCAAGAGCGACCTCCAGGGTGGACTCAGTCTGTTGAGGAAAATGGAGCAATGATAATCCGTGAACCAAGGTGCATTCTAGGGCATACTTACATGAGGAATAGAACTCCTCAAGGATTAAAAGTTATAGCTTTCCTGTTACACTCTATCACTACGGAAAGAAGAGTCACTTACTTGGAAAACAATTGTAGGTTTACTCCATACAGCTATTGTGTTATTTATGCATTCAACTATCCCCATATTTTAATCTTCTAATTTGTAATAGAGATAAAGGTAAGATAAAACATAACATTTTCATGCAGTCTTTCTAATGAAGTCACATCCAATGATTGAGCTAATTTCCTTTCCTTGGGATACAACATGATTAACTGAAACTGAGAAATTTAATAATGTTTACTTTTTATATGTAGTTCTTTTTAGTATTTGGACCAGCAACTGTCTGTATGGAAAAACTCATGAGCAATATAATGTGGTCAAGATATTTTAAAACTAAAAAAAGTGCATACTATAAATGAAAAAAAATATTCTACATAGAAATACAGTAATATTAACATTGAGCATGAGCAGCAGAGCCTGCTGGAACTGTAATCACAATATGAAACATTTCAATTTTAAAGGATAATATATATATTGTTTTAATATTTATTAACTATACTGTATATGTAAGACAAATTAGTTTCATGTACATACCGGTAATTTTTAATCATGATGTGTTACTGTTTGCATAATCTTACTCATTATAGTGTATAAATATATTTACAAAAGAGTTGTCAAATTTTTCCATTACACACAAGGTTCTTCTTGCTATGCAGTGCTTCCCAATAGTTGTGCCTTATTGTGCTTTCTTATACAGATCTTTAAGTGACAACCCAATGTGGTTGATAGTTTATTTCAACAGTTGTTAAGTATATCTACCCACCCTTCTCCAAAAAAAGTAATAAAAATAAAGATCACAGTAGAATAGTAAAATTAGAGGATGCATAGTCACATAGAGTTATGCTTGCTGAGGCTTTTAATAAAATATATGTTTTACAAGAGAGAAAATAACATGTTAAATATCCTGGCCATCCTGGAAGCCTCTATTGTATCCTGCTGATACAGTTATAATAACAATATATGATTTGAAAGAACATAAGTATGTTCAGTGAACAAATAGCAATATTGACAACAAGGACTGTGTTTTACAGTCATGTAGCTGAAAAAACTTGGAATATATCTTCAAATTGACGCACCTATGTAAAATTCATTTGGTATAATTTAACCTGCTTGTAAAGAGCTTTATCATTCTTGTAATCAACTGAGTTTTTAGTTTCTGCTATTTGCACAGTTTGCAACTTTTGTTAATCTTAAAGTAGACCTGTGGGCCAGAAACACTTATTAGAATGGCATTTACCATACTCAGAATGCACATTGCCCCTGATTCATCAAGCAGAATCGGATTATCGGTCGCGCATTCGTATTCGCGATCCGAAATCGTACGCGATCGCGCTATTCAGCAACTAAAAAAGCTCGCGCTTCCAGCGAGCGCGGATTTTATTGATGAATCAGGGGCATTTTGTCTATCTTTTCTAGAGCCCATGGTGGCCTAAAAACTCAGCAGCCTGTCCTTTCTCCCAACTGTGTCCAATTGTATGTGAATGTGAAATTTCCACTGTACTATGCATTTATTTATTTGGAAGACTTTTTGATTTAAAACCTCAATGGTAATATTTGTCTATTAAATCTCAGTCCCTACTAAATTAAAGTCATGGTTTCCAAACACTACGCTGATAATTGCAGAAAAACCTGACACAGCTATATTAGGTTTATATTACTGTCAGTGCTGTCTAACTTCATAAAGTATGGAAAGCCATATCTCATTTTGAGTTTATGTAGCCAAGGTCCAGCTTTATACTAATGACCTCTCATGACACCAGTAGTAGTATAATATTACAGAAACCTGCAAGACTAAAGCTACGTACACACGTCAGATTTTTATCGCCCGATAATCGGCATCAGCCAATTATCGGGCGAAAATCTGCCGTGTGTACAGTCGGTGTCGTCCATTGTCCGGACGACCGACCTGCCAGATCCACGGACGATGGACGACAGCCGATCCTAATGAAAGGGAAGGGGAGAGCGCGCAGCAGGGTGCCGCTCCGTCTCTCTCCCCCTTCCCTCTCCATAGAGCAGAACGGTGCTGTATGTACAGCACCGTTCATGCATCGTGCACTCCCTTGTCGTTGGAAAGGATCGTGAAAGATCCTTTCCAACGACAAAAATTGCAAGTGTGTACGCAGCTTAAGGCCCTGATTTATTAAAGCTCTCCATGGCTGGAGAGAATACACTTTCACCAGTGAAGCTGGGTGATCCAACAAACCTGAAATGGATCTGGTCCAGGATTCAAAGTATTTGCTAGCAAATAACAAATGACATTGAAGAAATCCATTCCAGGTTTGCTTGATTACCTAGCTTCACTGGTGAAAGTGTATTCTCTCCAGCCTTGGAGAGCTTTATTAAATCAGGCTCTAAGACTTCAAAGTATATCCACAATGCAAGATTGCCACTATATTTGACTTCTGATTTTATTTCTTACATTTTTGTTATCAGTATTGTGTTGATCACATCAACAAAAAATATCCAGGTACAATTAGTACTTCACTGATGGCCTCTCCAAGACAGAAAAGGATACACTATGATCAGTGAAGCTGAGTGATCTAGCTAACTTGAAATGGATGTCTTAAAAGTAATTTGCTATTTGTTTGTGTAAGACCCTGAGTCCAGCAACAGTACTTACCAGACACCAGTTCCCCAATATAACACCGCACTCTTCACCTATAGCAAGCCCTCGCTCAGCCTCAGGGAACTGGTTCCATTCCTCAGCACGCGGTTGCACCCAGGACTTAATGCGCAAGGGATGGTGTCTGGGGAAGGGCTGGCAGATGACCACAGATGACCACAGGAGCCCACAGATAAGCAGTACCAAGATTCCAACAGAGACCAGAGACCAAGTCCAGAATACAACAAGAGGTCATTCACAAGTAATCCTTCCACCAGACAAGGTACACAAGGGCAAGACACAAGGGGAGTCGGGGTCACAGGCAGCAAGTCAGCCTATCCTAACGCTACAACAGGCGCTGGTGAATGGCAGCAGAGAAGCTATAAAGCCCTAGCAGCCAATGGCAGTGTAGGATTGAGCTAGGGACTAATCTGCTCCTAAAACTCCCGTTCAGCTGTTCACAGCCTCATAGTGTGCAGGGGATGCCAAATAGTACATCTCAGTCTGAATGGCTCAAAGGATGCAGGAGATGCTTCTTTTTTCTCCTTGTTGATGCAAGTGACAAAGCTGGACACAATAGGCAGTGTGGGATACTGTGGTGGCAGACAGCATGGGATCGCTGGTCTGATAATCGTTCCCTAACACTTAGTAAATGTTTTCAATCCTGGACCAGATCCATTTCAGGTTTGCTGGATCACCCAGCTTCACTGATAATAGTTTATCCTTACCAGTCTTGGAGAGCTTTAATAAAACAGGGCCAATAGGCACTGTACTAACATTACCAGAAAAATAGATATAGAGACACAAACAGTTCCATACTGACACACAAAGAAACATACTGTGCTGACACAACTAGAAAACTATCCACAGAGATCCACTCAGTATTGTACTGACACAACCAGAAACATGTCTACAAACACACATAGCTGTACATAATCAATATTGTGCTGACATGACCAGCAACGTGTCTGCAATCAGCATCATACTGTGAACATGATATTTTTTAAATTATGGTAAATTACCTATTGATGTAACTTTTTACATGTAAATAAATGTATAGCAAGTTCAGGTCACATCAATAATCATGTGGCTGGAAGCAACACACCAGCAACTGGAATGACAGACACTTTCCACTTTCTCCAATGGGGCTGCTTGTTCAGTGGCTTAAATGCTTCAGAATCTAATTTTGCACTGTGGGAGCAGTGAGGTAAGAATGCCTTGGGAACAATGTCTTCTAGCAAACCTAATACCGATGAGTTGCTACCAGTGACAGAATTGCTAATGTGACATATATAAGTAATTGTGACAGGATTATAAATGTGACATATTTAATGAATTGATCCAGGCTATGACATGCTTAACACACTTTTAACAAAACCGTTAGAATACATATATAAAGAAGAATCTGCTCACAGCTTATATGCAAATCTCCTATATACCATAGCAAAGCCTCTATTGTTTAATATTGATAAATATATAATTGAATAATAATTTATAACCTGAGATAAAAAAAATTGGGTCTTGCCCGACTTCCACAGCATACCATGTGATGGTTTTGATGCATGCTGAGGATGGTAAAGTGGGCCAGTGCTGGAGGGGACCCTTGCTTCATAAGTTGGAAAACCCTGTTCTATACCATTAGGCTATACCTGTATTATACATCAGTACTTTGGGTTTGCAAATGGCATATTCAGGCATAAAGAAATAATTTTCAAGGCCAAGCTCACTATCCTATAATAAGGAATGATCCCCTGATTTTTGGGATATGGAATGTAAATACCTTCACTTAGTTATGTATATAACTATTAGTTATATAAATACCTTCACTTATAACAAGGCTTTACACAATGATTATGTTGTAAGGCTTTTTGCTTCCTTTATTATATAATATTATTATATCCACATGTCAAATCACAAAACTTGTATATGGTGTATGTTCTTTGTTTAGTTTTATACCATCTGATTTTGTTTTTTTTTAAGTAAAAAAAAAATTTGATAACCCCAGCATTCATCCAAAGAAATTAGAAAAACACCTGGTTGGAGATCTAATCATTTCCAAAGCAGTTACATAATGTAAAGTTCTATCTGAAATAAAAGCTTTACTTTGTGTTCAATTTAATAATCTCTCTATTGTTTTCTGAGTCTTTGGACAGCACACACAATAAAGTTGTTCTTTTATAGCTGTGAAGGGAGTCTGTGTCTCCAACTCCCACAATTAAAATCACAAAAGGCAAGCCTTTTTTTGTCATCCATACAGTATTCCCTGTTGCTTAACTGAACTTAACATTAACAGCACTATATTTCCAATACTGCCCTGCTGGGATCACTGATGCCTGTGGATTAGGGAACAATGCGAGTAAGTCGAATCAGTTTTTGAACATAGACCCCAGTAAATCTAACTGTAGACACAAGCATGACTAGTAGACTATCAAAGTCTTAAACTAGTTAAACTTCTTTTCACCTTTGTCGCTGGCCTTTTAAAGTGAACTTCAAAAGGTGTAAGAAAGTCATGTCAAAAAGTATCCTTTCTACAATGATTCAATGATAAAAGTGACACAGCTAAAATTGTCTTCATATATCAGTTCATAATTTACAAGATGAAAACAAAGAACAGATTTCAAGGAAAATAATGACATTTCTTTTTATCAGTTTTCAAGTATTATTATAAAATTCCTTTCACCAGACTATTTATCAAAAAAAAATATTTTTAGGTAATTTTATCAATAATAAAACATAGCAAAGAAACAAAGGAGGTCTTTTTAGGTCATATATAGAAAATTTACGTTCAGAGAAAGCAACAGGCTATACATAAATTAGATTCAATTGTGCGAGACTGGTGCTAGACATAATATCGCTAATGCACCGGTAGGGATTTTTTGGAAGAGGATCCAGAAACAATTATAGTCGATACATTTCACAGTAAGAGGCTTCTTCAAGGGAAATTAAGACATATGCTACAAAATGTCTGTCGATGTTTGGAGGGTCTCAATGAAGGAAGGTGTTCAGAAAAGAGGTAGTTCTGTGAGTGTCCCTCTCCTCTTCTTCATTGGGACCCTCAAAAGATTGACAGGCATTTAGTACCACGTCTCATTTTCCCTTGAAGAAGCCTGTAACTGTAAAACGTGTCGGAAATAGAAACGACTACGATCTTTTCTGGATCCTCTCCTCTAAAAGTTCCCTACTGATGCATTAGTAATTTTATGTCTAGAGTCACTCTGGCACATTTTATTAAATTTTTGTATAACCTGTTGTATTGCTCTCCCTGAATGTAAATGTTCTATATGTGGCTTAAAATGGCTCCTTTGTTTTTTCTGTTCTTTGGTTTAATATTGATTTAATTGATCTGGGGTTGGCATATATCATTGCATTTGTTAAAACAGAGGGGAACCTCCTACATTCTGTTCGATTTTTAGGTGATTTTACCTTTTTCTGGATTTATCTGTAAAAGTGTCTCTTATTCAGACATCCAAATGGCTTTATATCTTGAATGCGATGTTAGCAGCTCTCAGCATGTCCCTCAGATGACCCCCTATACCAGCCTCTCAAAAGCCTGAGGAACCTTTATTATAATTGTCAGGTCCTGGGGAATTTCTTCTAAAACCATTTTATTGGGGGTCAGTGGGAAAAAGCCTCCTAAATTAGTGGTCAGTTGAAAGAATGGTGTCTAGAATACCAACTATGAAGACAACTAAAACCCTTGTTAGAGTCATGCTGACTCTGTTGAGTGGCATGGGCCCCAGAACTATGAAGGCATCATTGAATTTGAAATCCCTAGCAGCCTTTGGAGGTATCTTGGGGCTCCATGGTACCCTGGTTGAGAATGTCTGACCTACGCTATTACTGTTCACTCTACCCAGCAGCTACATAAAAATGTATGTACGGAAGTGAAGGAAGGGGCAGGGGAGCTAGGCCAGAAAAAAATTAGACACTCCCAGAAGAGGAAAAGCCTAAGATATGAATAGGGAGCTGTGCTGTAAAATAGACTGTTTCTGGAGTAGTAGGTTCAAGAATATTCAATGTAATTAAAAATTAATTTATGGAAAGGAAAATACTGCAGTAGTATTAACCACTTAAAAATATTTTTTATTTTTTTTTAAATATACTTTTAAAAATATATTTTTCTGGGCTTTTACCTGCATTTTTTTCTAACAGGGTTGTTTTCACTTATTTTACAATTTTTATTAAACGGTGGAAATTTCCATTCAATGTCAAGTAGTTGATTCTGTGCTGTAAAGGATAAAGCCTGTAAATATCATAGAATCCTAAGGTATGCAGGTAGAATAACCTTTTTTATTATTTACAATGACAAGAGACATTCTTTGATATCCTAGTGGACAACATCAGAGTGCTGTACATTTTGTGCTTGAGTCCCAGAATATATATATATACATTTTGAAAAATGTGTTATAACAAAAGCCTGAATGTTTGCATCAGTCATGTATTTTTTTAGTAAGTAAAGTTAGTGGATGGAAGGAGAATAAAAAATGGCTTTACTCTAGAGAGTGAATGTGTGCCAGATCATATTCAACAAAACACATTCACCCAAATGCTAATGGAAAATACAACAGTCAAACTATGGACTCAGCAAATGTCCTGTAAATTAATAATGTGCCCTTTTGTAGCAATAGCCTTGTGAACATTCACATTACAGTCTGTTTTAAGTTTGTAA
>NC_092861.1:123330092-123394202 GCF_032062135.1 Pyxicephalus adspersus | reverse complement strand
ACCTGGAATGGATCTGGTCCAGGATTCAAAACATTTGCTAGCAAATATCAAATGATTTTTAAAAATCCATTCCATGTTTTCTGGACCACCCAGCTTCACTTCTGAAAGTGTATTCTCTCCAGCCCTGGAGAGCTTTCATAAATCAGGGCCTATATACTAAATAGTGAAGCCATCTAATACAACTGGGCCATAAGTGGCAAACGTTGATGATTAAAGTTTGTCTACAGCTTTTTTTTTTCTTCTTTTTGTTTAAAAAAATCTTATTCAAACATGAAAAAAGACAGTAAAGGGTTGTCCAGACTGACTGAGATTTTTTTAAAGCTGATTTTACCACTCAAAAACGCTTACAAAACAGTTACCATTGGACCGAATGGTCTATTCATTATCCTCCATTTGACACGAAGCTGCAACATTTCTATGTGGTTTTCTAGACGCTCAATGCAGTTTCTAGGGGGTTGATTCCTCCTCTACTACCTCCATAGACTTGAAAAGGATTTGTTTATAAATGCATAAAAAAGGCTATTAAGGGCGTAAATTTGCAACAGGTGCAGGTGTCTTAGGCATTTTTTAAATTTTAATGCCTAGTTTGAAAAAAATCTAATAATGCCTATACATGCAGTGGCAAATGTCTGTATTAGCATTTGCAAATGCATGCAAAAAACAAGCATTTTGCCTGAAAACAATCCTGGACACATAGCTGTGCATATCAGGCATCCATGGGGTATCACCCCAAATTTTTTTTTATTAGGTTCTAATAAGGTGAAAAACCATCAAAACAAAAATGGACTGTATAGATAATATTGAAATCACTTAGCAATAATAAAAGTTGTAACAAAACATTCATTAGAAGAGAAGGGCAAACATTCAACCAGTATTAGTCACATGTTTAGCAATAGAGAACTAGGTTCCATTCTACACTTCCCATATACCGTATTTTTCGGACCATAAGACGCACTGGACCATAAGACGCACCAGTTTTTAGAGAAGGGAAATGAAGAAAAAAATATTCTGAAACAAATAGTGTCCTAAAATATTTTATGTGCATTAAAAACCAACAGCACAGTCATAAACACATGTAATCAACCCTGTAAAGTAAACAGCAGCATTTAGAACCATTATTAAGATTATTTATATTTATTTATTATATTAAAATCATAAATTATAATATAATACATAAATATAAATAATAATTTAAAACAATAATGAAATAATAGACAACAATGTAATCTAAAAATAAAATCAAAATGTACGGTACTTTTATTTTTATGTTGTGTGGTGTTTTTGTACTGTAAAAACCATTTAAAAGCAGATTACATTGTAATCTGCCTTTAAATTTCCCTCCCTGACACACCCCCATACTTCACCAATCACATCACTGGAAGATGACTCATCCTCCGGAGTGATGTGAGGGGGGGGGATTTCCCTGCGTGCTCACACAGAGACAGATACGGAGGCTGGAAGCTGCTGGCATGTGTGGAGAGATACATAGCATAATGCAGGATTTCTGCATTGTGCTATACATCTCTCTGCAAGATGCCAGCAGCAAGCAGAGCTGCGGACACCTGGGTGAGTATTTGCTTTCAGTTGTAATCCGATTGTCATACTATGTATGACAATCGGATTGCAATATAACATTTGTTTACTTTGTGTTGTGTACGTGTGTTGTGTATGTGTGTGCTTTCCTGCTCCCAGCATGACTTTGTCAGCCAATCATGCTGAGAGTGGGAGGACGCCGGGAGCAAGATACCAGAGTGACAGGAGTCACAGTCACTCTGGCCGCGCTGGACAGGAGAAAAGCCGGAGGGGGGGCTACACAGGGGGGACGGGACAGCGGCTGGGGAGGATACCGGAGAGACGGCCCGGGCACAGAGGCTACATTTGGACCATAAGATGCAGGGACTTTTTCCCCCCACTTCTGGGGGGAAAAAAGTGCGTCTTATGGTCCGAAAAATACAGTACTCCAAGGAAATACCTATGAATCTCCGAGAATCAAGTAACAGTTATATTTCAGATTTCAGAAATTGTTGTCATTACAAGTGTTAAAAAACTAGGCATGTGTACGCCAAATTTAGATGTGTGACCCTCTATATACATAATTTCAGTAACACGACGTAACTACCGCTGCACAGGGATGGGTGTCTGTTGCTTCCAACACAAGGAGATCGTGGATCTGACCAGGTATCTAAGTATTAAATGCTTATTTGCCTTCAAAGAGAAGGAATTATTATGCAGTAAAAAGAAAGATGGGACAGTGGGGTTTCTAAAATCTGTAAATTTCTGAGAGTTCCCTATCATTTCTCTCCAGAAAGGCTGCAGTGCAGAGCAAGAAGAAGTGTAAAACCAATATTCGACTCCCAAGTTTGATGGTGCAGCATTAGGCATGTGTATAGTATAGATGAGATATGTTGCATTATCTCTTTACCAATACACAGTATTTAGCAGATGGAAGGGATCTAAGGAAATGGGACAATTTCAGGGACCTCCAAAAATCCAGATACAATTGGTAATCCAGGGACATTTTTTCCTTTTTATTTAAACTGGTAATCCTTTGGATAAAACCCTTTATGTTCCTTAGTATCTGTGCTTGCACCTCTACTATGGAGGCAGCCATAGAAGCCAATCCACACTGGACTTCAAACATGGCTGCCTTAGTTTATCTCAGTTGCACGGAGGATGGGAAAATTAGTATTTTACAAAATGAAAATACTATCGTATCTCAAAGGAAGTGAAAAACACACTGCATTTTTGGCAAGATCAAAAATGTATTTTAATATTGTTGTGAACTTGGCACCAACATAATAAGCAGATGCAGAGTCTTTTGTCATATCACTAACTGTCTTTCAGGGTGGTTTACAAAGTCCCAACTATAATCCAAGAATATATTGGAGAAATGACAACCTACCAGTATGATTTTGGTATGTAGGGGAAATCCACCCAAATAACATGTATACAGTGTCCTGAGATTTGAACCTGGGAATCATGTGGTGCAAAGCAGCAGTGCTAGCCACTGAGCCAAAACATTGATCAAAACAGCATCCAGTGTCCCTGATTTATTAAAGTTTTCCAATACTGGAGAAGATACACTTTCATCAGTGAACCTGGGTGATCCATTAAACCTTAAATGGATTTATTAAAAGTCATATGCTTGCTAGTTGTTAGCAAATGTTTTCAATCCTGCACCAGATCTATTTAAGGTTTGCAGGCTCACCCAGGTTCACTGATAAAAGTGCATCATCTCCAATCTTGGAGAGCTTTAATAAATCAGGCCCATTGCCTCCAATTACTTTTTAGTATTCTTTTAATATTTTTTTTTTTGATTGCTGGAAATATGATCATTTAGATAATTTGTAATATTTGTAAAGTTAATCTAAACAACTCCTCTGCTCATGTCTTTCATATTTTGAGTGATACCTATACTGCCTTTGCTAGCAGAGTATCTCTGCCTAAATATCTACTTTTAGCAGATAAGTTAACTGAAAGGGATAGAAGAATAAACTTGGCATATGCAGAATGCAAATGGTAAACTTGGACAAAGCATATTTACAAATGAATGTCTGTCTTTTTGCCAGTCTGCCAACCTCACCTCACTATTCAGCAATTTTTACATTTCACTTGACAACTCCACATGTTAAACATTTATAAAAAGGGGACTAATCATATAACACTTGGCAGGGAATTAAACAAAGTGAAGCCATGGAAGAATTATTATTAATATTATATTATATTAATAATAAACCTTAAATTTTATTATTAATAAACTTTTCATTTATTCTTTTGTTGCACATTCAGCCTTGGTAAAATGAATACATAATGGTACTATCCTGCTTTGTTTTAGAAAGTAATTTTGTCCAAATTAGATGCATAGGATTGTGGTACAACAGGGAAGATTTTGAATCTACTCTAATTCTTGATTATTCTTCAAAACCCCATAATAAATGTTCCCCACAGACATGGCATGCCAAAAAATTGTCATTTAGTCAATGATTATTGTATAATAAAGGGAAATGAACTATGAATAGCAACCATACACTATGAAGTTTGTATAAACCATGGGACTGTACAGTGAACAGTAAGTTTCTAGTAGATGGACGGAATTTAAAAACTTGTTCTGAGAAGAGTTGTGTTTTAATGCAAAGCACTGCTTCCATTAATAAACATTATGCATGTAAGCCCTAAAGCAGTTACCAATGTATGTATGCATAGATTGTAACAAAGCATATATACATTAAAAGTAAATCAAAAATGTATGTAGTGCAAATTAAAGTTGATATCTTGGTAGTTCTCCAGTAAGAAATAAAAAAAAATGGGTGCCTGTGGGGACTGTACAGGCACAGGAAGAACAGAAAATCTGTGATTAGATCTACAAATCTTGAATGATGAGAAGGAAGAAGAGGAGTAAAGCTTGGATAAAAGTCTAGCATGTCCCTCAAATTTTTTCTCATTTCATCCTGGTGAGATTAATGAAAGACTGAACAGGCACAGCTGCTGTACTTTTCTATAGAGGAGAGTGCCATGGGTTGTCCTTTGCTCATCCTCCCAAAACTCTTTATAGAATACCGGTAGGACAATGCTTTGTGTACAGTGCTCATTCATTCTATTGGCACTGGAAACAATCACAAAAGATCATTTTTAGCAAGAAATCTGACGTCTGGACAGCACTTAAATTGCTGATTTAAGGAGTGGAGGAGAGTGAGTGATAGTAGGTTGTGTGCAGCTTTTGATTATATAATAAAATATTCACCTTTCTTTTTTTCCTTTTTTTATTTCAACATGGTAATAGAGTTTACACAAAAGAAAAATAAACAAGTCAACTATAAGTTTCCTGTTGTTCTCATCAATTACTTTGCTCTCTTTCTTGATGGCTTTATTCTTACCTATAACATAAAAACAAGTGTAGATGTTTTTTTTTCCCACCATTTGGGGACATCAAAGTTTCAGTTAATGCACTGCTGATGAGTTTGTCTGTTAGATGATAACATTGCTTTTCAGAAATGTACTCTGCAGATAATTTATTTCAAAGCCCAAATCAGCAATTTGGAAAATCATTGCATGTTAATGTACCTTTCATATACAGCCCAGCTTTGCCTAACTAAAATAAAAACGAAATACAGATAATTGGGGTAAATGGAATCTGTAGCTGACTATCAAGAATAATATGTAGTACAATTTGTCTATGAAATGGCTATAATTTATGCAGTAATAATAATATTAAATAATCATAGAAAAGAAAATATGCATTATTTTAATGTTTTACTTGTAAATGATTTTTATATTTTTTTTGGACATTTAACAAAATCTTTGCTTTCTTATCCATAAATTAGTAAGAAAGAATCACAGTTAATCTATTCTTTGATTTCATAGATAATCCCAATGGTTTTGTCTTTTGTTGATGTTACTTGTGTAAAAAGGATGCATTTGGTATAGCTAAATGTGCACTGGCCCAAATAAAAAATAAATGTATGGACACAAATAAAACATATTACATAAAAGATGAAACTGAAGCCCACACTGTTTTGTTTCACATCAAAAACAGTACATACGGTAGGTAAAAAGAGTTTGCATACAATCAAATCATATATGTGTTATATTTCCATTTTTCTGCCACATTTTTTTTTTTTATATAAACATTTAACAAATACCACCAGGTAAAATTTAGCATATGAGGAAACATGTAATGATGTAAATGTAGAGGTAACCTTCAGTGGAAACTGCAAGTAAAAAAGTTACCAGATCCAGTGATATAAACCATTGTAGTTAAGTCTGAACGCAAAGTCATACCTCATTCCCCAACCCAATAGTAAGGCTCCACAAAACATTAATGCAAACATTGCACCCAAATGAAAGATTTGCTTATTTAATACTGTTCCGCCCGTCAAATTGACTGTATAAAGGTTCAAAGAAGAACGGTTCAAAAATATACGTACATCACACTGGCTTCTGCACAGGTGTAAGCCACAATAAATGACAAAAAGGAAGGCTTAGCAGATGGCGGTGGAGGTATGGCCAACTTGGACTTTACAGACCGAGCAAACATTTCTATTTCTTTCTTAGATGCTTCTTTCCCTGCTTCCACTGATCTTTTTGATATATACACCACTGGACTACAAATAGTAAAAGTCGTTTTCAAGATACACTAATGGAACCCTTATTAGTACCTAAGAAGCCCAACACTTTTAACTCAATGATCTCACCAAACTCTTCTGGAGGTTGCATCCAACCTAGATTCTAGGTTCCAGGCTCCTTTGCCCTCCTGTTGTCTGATACCAAATCTTTCAGAATCCCACCCACAGGCCTTAACATTTACCCTGAATGCGAATATCCATAATATATTAAAATGAAGATGTTCTGGTCTATTTGCTGATTCAGTGAAAAGCAGAAACAACTTTTTGCATTCTGAAACAAATCAATGCTATACATTTAGATGCATTTGTTTGATACAGTTTATTAGGCACCAATCATATATACTATACATAATAACTAAAATATTAAAAGTAATTAAATATGCACATTGAAAATACACTATATAGTAAAAGATAAAACTTTTTTTAAGCAAATTTAAGCATATGCCACTGACTCAATATTTATGAATAATGGCACAACTTTGCAGGTTTTTCTTGTAACCTGTTATATATTTTTATGAGAAACACTTTTTAGAATCCAACTGTATTAGGAAATACATCTTCTTTCTATAGAGTCCAAAGATTTTTACAAATCAGTGGAAATGTATAAATAAAATGAAGAATGCTTATGCATCCAATGTCCTAGGATAATGCAAGCTTATAATAACACTTCTCTAAATGCTACATTAATTTTTGCTAATTTTCTGAAACCTATGTCTAATGTAGTGCCAGTCTTCCAATAAAGAAACTTAGAAAGAATCTAATTTTCCTAAGGGGGCAGTTATCATTGTAATCCCAATAGCACACACACATTAGCAAGGATTTATGCCTTTATGATGCACGACTTATGGTTTGAAAGCTCTGAGATAAGTCTCAAATGGCTTATTTCTTTTCCTGGGGCGTGCCACCAAGACCAACTCAGTGATTTTTATTTACTGGAAATTTTGATTGATTTTGTGGAAATAAGTTTTAACTGTTATATTGTGATAAACAAACTGTAACGCGAAATTGCGAACGTGAGGATCGCTTCCCGAAATTTGCACAAATGTAAAAACTGTGTGTTGAGCATTCATTTAAGAATGATAATTTTTTATTAAAACATACTTAGGCATGAAGATGCTTTATTTAATGAACAATAATAAATTATTGTATATCTGGCATAAGCATACGCGTGTGAATAGTTAAAAAATGGTAATTAACAATCCACACTCTTGATCACAAGTCGTGTTATGTGGGCTTACATAGTTTTCCATATACATGAAACTCGATAAAGATTTAACATCAATACACTTGACTTTGAACATACTAACAACAGGAACAAACAATCAAAACCTTATAGCAGTTCTATCTGCTTCAAAACCCATGAGGGATCTGGTCGGTAACTAACTCAAAGAGATTTGCTATTCAGCAGTCGTTAAGACTTATCAGACCCATATTCATTGAGTAACAGACCGAAATGCTGGACACAGTCCTGGGTCAGGGTAGGGGGGAGAAGACTGACATTATAGAGTGAAGGAAATGAGAAATTGTCCCTCTAAGTGGTTTTAAAAGTCAAATTTATCCAAAGTGTTACTGAGCGTGTGGGTAAGCCTATCATTTCACCATAACCTAATTCATTTTAGTAAAAAGGGGGTCCAAAGGAATAGTACTGGTTTTTTATGCCTTTGCTAATGTAATTCTACCTGCCAGCAAAAAAAGTTTAGCTAATTTCTGGGCTGGTCTAAGTAGAGCATCGCCTAGAATACTGAACTAAGTTTTTTTTGTAATTGTGAAAGGGGAGACATTCAATGATGCTTTTATTATGGTTTGTAATCATATTGGGGATATTTCCTCAACTTCCTGTCCCTGTGATACAAGCAATGCCCATGCAATTCTGATTTGAGCAAGGATATGTGCACATGTCTAGTATTAGCGTTGGTACCAGTAAGCTTTTAAAAAACCAGGTTATCTCAGGGTCAGGGATAACTTGGCTAAAGCTATCACTACGTGACCCTCTGCATGCCTCGTGGACAATCAGCTGATACCTAATTGGTTTTCATTCTTGATCTACCTTTTGGACTTTTGTGTATCTTCTACTCTGACTTCTGCCTGCCTGGTTTTGACCTCAGCATGGTACCTCACTTTCTGCCTTCCTATGACTTTGGACTGGTTTGCAATCCTGTTTCTGCTTCTGTCTACTATAATATAGTCTCCTGCTGATCTGCTGGTAATGCATGCTGCTGTTTGTGCTTTGTGTGATCAAGACAGATACTCAATATCTGAAATTGTCATGCTTGCTTCAGCCTGGTTCTTTGCAGCAAATGGTGCTGGCTTACATCATCAAAGTACTTTCCCAGACACTTGTGTTATTCCTACACCACAGCTACTTCTGTCCTACCATCAGCTGGGGACAGAGAAACAATAGAGGACACACTCATCATATTGGTCTTCTACCAGGCATCAGAACAGGAAAAAGGTGGTAGCTCAGAAAATAATTCTATAAACTGGTGATGATATAATATAGTGAGTAAGGTGCATTTTCTAAATGTTTCCACTGGCTTTGGTATTCACTCTACAACTGAAGTGTTAAGCAAACAAATATGCTTTTATGGTTCACTCCTAACTTTTACCAATATTACTGAGGGTCTTCCAAATATACTGTGATGGGTTCACACTTTTAATATTATAAGTTATAGGTTGTTACTAACAAACATAAGTAGTTCTCTCCATTGGTAGTTAATCCTCTTTCCTTTGCTCACCTAAATAAAAATAATCCGAAACCGATACTTTTTTAACAAAATTTCTAGATTACACATTCACTATATCTTTCTCTGTACATCCCCCATACCACTTTATAGATGGCATGGTGCCTCCAGTAGCATATCCTAATTTTATTTTTTACATGGTATTTTTCATAAAACGTGAACAATAAAAATAGGGGTGAGAACTGTATGAAAAGGCATTCACAAATGCATAGGGCACCAGGAATGATATACAACCCTGCATACTGTCACTAAAAAAAGGGTAATCAAGGCATTTTTTGTTCATAACAAATGAATGCTTCTTGGCAGTACTGTCCATTTTTAAATATACATCGCTCTCTTTGATCTATATCAAGACCAGAACATAAGTGCAGTTTGAAATATGTGCCCTTGCATTGCTAAAAGAACTTGACGAACTGTACTGTAATGGAAGAAACATTAGTTATAATAATTTTTCACTTAACATTTATGGGCAGATGAAAGTGATGCCAGGTATCAATGGGTCATGCAGAGTCTGATAAATCTTATTAAAGGAAGCTACTATCATGAAAAGGAAAAGGATCACAGAAAGTTCAAAACTGTCTCCCTGTAGCAAATTCAAAAGCACTGTTTCAAATGTCTTTGTTTTCTTTCAAATCTAAAAAAAAATGTCAGTATTATGTCAAATATATCCTTATTAGTAATGAGCCAATCCTTTTTCCTAAATTTACTGAGATGTGGATTGGGCAGGTTGAGCACTAGTTCAAATCTGGTATATGTTGCCATTTAATGCCAAAAGTGTCAAATGCATGTGAGGTCTTATTGTGTTTGGAGGTTTTCTACATAGACAAACTGTCCACAAGGGTTGTGTCATTCATCACGAACAACACACACACACACACACACACACACACACACACACACATTAAAAAGTTTATAAAATTATAGTAATGCAAACAAAATGTTGCAACATTACAGTGCACAGTGGGTTCCATTGGTCATCATCATCTTTATGCATGTCATGCATTTTTCTTGACAATGGCTTGTACTGAGTTTTCTAGCCTTACACAGCCTTACACAGCATTACAGTCTCTTCACAGGCTCTGCAAGACCAAAAACTGAATGAATAAAAGAACTGATTGGAGGATAGCCAGGATAATCTTCCCGTAGGTCCTCTGTTTGTTCTATCAAATTCAAGTATCAGAATATTAATACAGGTAGTTAAAGACATCTGACAAACGGACGACTCCTAGCTACAAATGGGGCTTCCCTGCTCGCTCCTCTGCAGGATGGAGGCTTGATAGGGGATATTGTGCTATTGTGTGTTTATAAGATGTCAACTATAAATCAGGAACTATGAAATGTTTTAGGATAAGCTGTTTTCGATAAATGACATAAAAAGAACATTTTAATTTGGTGGTTCTTAATATAGGTAGTCCCCTGGTTAAGCAAATTTGAGAAAAGTTTTTTTTTGTTGCTTTGTTTGTGATTACCTTACCTACAGTAAGGGTTTTATACAGTAACTGATATCACGCTGCCGAATAATATGTTGAGACAAACATCTGTACTATTTGCATTTATAAAAATAATGTACCTGTTCTGATTTACATACAAATTCAACTTAAGAACAAACCTACAATCCCTATGTCGTATGTAACCTGGGGGCTACCTGTACATATTACTTTTTTTACCAACCAATAGGCATTTCAGTTAACAAATATTGAAGTATCAGAGCAAAAAACCCATACCTAATATAGTTTTTTTTTAAACTCTGCAAAACGGGAGAAGATAGACTGTCATGGTAAAACCTGGGTGATAGAGCAAACCTGGAATGGATTTCTAAAAATTATTTGCTATTAGTTGGCAAATTGGACCAAATCCATTACAGGTTTGCTGAATCTCTCAGGTTCTTTCATAATGGTCGTTCTTCTCTTGAAGACCTTTACTAAACCAGACCCATTGTTCTCTATGCGATTATTAAAAAATTGTTGTACATATTTAAAAAATGATTTTTGTCATGCCTTATTAATAATATTAATATTTTAGGTAATTTTCTATTATTATTTGACATTAAGCAGACCAATTAAATAGTTGGAGAGGATACACTTTCATCAGTGGTGCTCGGGGATCCAGCAAACATGGAATGGATGTCTTCAAAGTAATTTGCTATTTGCTAGCAAATGTTTTGAATCCTGGACCAGATCAATTCCAAGTTTGCTGGATCATGCAGCTTCACTGTTGAAAGTTTATCCTCTCCAGCCTTGCAGAGCTTTACTATACCAGACCCTTTGTGTACACTAGCAGGGGAGTTTTTAGGGAATTTTTTGGTGTTGTTCTGTGAATTTGCGCTGACCATGTGCATCCTTCCTCTTACTTGTTATAAACCGATCTGAGGAATTACTATTCTTGTATTTATAGTAGTAAACCCTGCACTACAAGGGGGTCAATAAGTTTCAGGGGGAGTCGCTAACACTGTCACTGCTGATTTGCAAGCCTGTAACTTGTCAGTTAGCACCCAGCCCCTATCCACTGCTTTCTAGATTGACAGCACTGCTATTTAAACCCTCCCACTGATGTGCAGTGTCTGGGAAGGGGAGCATGTGAGGGACATAAAAAAAGGATTTGGCTGAGTCAGGGGAAGTAAAGGAAGTTTTCTGTTCACTTTATAAGGTATGTGCATCACATAATGAATGTATCACTTATTTAGACATTGGAGTTTTTAGCTGTATTTTAATTATAAACTTGAGCATATATTACAAACGTTTCATAATGCTCTTTCAGCAAATGCCTTTTCTGATATCACATTTCAGTACATAGGCAAATAGAAGGCAATTAAACACCGGTTATTAAATATAAAATATATTATATTATAGGTAGTAAAGTTTACATCATAACCATTTTTTCTAACATGAAGGTCAATACGTGATTGCAAATTTAGTGCAATTTATTATACATGTGTTTTAGGAAACACTGGCTCATTTGCAATGGTGATTTACTGTATCTGCTCTGCACATTATACTGTGACAAAGATAAATCAACAATACTTTATTAATTTGCGGAGGTGATGAACCATCCTTATTATTAAATTTGTATCTTTTAAGGATAATTCAATTTGCAAGTGTACTAATTTAAAATGCAAAGATATAACCCACATTACTGGGCTGTTTTAAAATAGATAAGAAAATGAACAAATTAGGAGCTCTATTTATTAATACATGATTTGGCCACAGTTATGTCGATTCTCAATTAAATTGTATTTCATTGCGAAATTCCAGCTAACTACATCATTTAGGGGCTAGTGATATCAAAAAAAGTAATAAATCATTTCGCTGTAGCAGTGAATTTTGTGCATATTCTGCTTCAGTTATATCCACAGCTTCCATGCACCTCCCCTATAATATAAATAGAGAAAAAAAAACTTATTTTCACAGTTTGCTGGTGTTGGATTGAGATTAGGCCTGTAGTTAAAAATTATAAAACTTTAATGATGAAGACAACTGACATGTCCCCACACTGTGTGGCACTTTTAGGCTACATCAACACATGAGAAATGTTTGCAATACACTTGTATTTAATAGAGAAATCTCCCTTACTGCATTCCTAAATCCACCAATAAAATGTCATGGAAAGGCAGTATAATTAGTTACACAACCCCCAGCATGGATTTGTGATAAATTGATGTTTTAGTTACACTACTACTACAGGTACACTACACTAATACTAACAGTTTATTCAAACTCCATCTTTCTGGAAATTTTTTGCCAGTCTTATAATAAACACCGACCCCAGAAATGCTTCCATGTGGACTCAAATCAGCACTTCTACAATTAGTAATTCCTTCACCATTTTGAAGTGGGTTTTTTGGCTTTACTCTTTGGTGATCTCATCATTTTCCAAGGTCAATACTTTAACTATTTTCATCTCCTCCTAACTGCAGTAAAATAAATGCATAATTAAAATTCATAATTAATTAATAATGATGTTTACTCCAATAAAACTGTGAGATTACATTTATAGTATGCTGCTCTCTGCTAGAAGAAGTCTGTAATTATGATGACACTTCTCTTCTTACATTAAAAATTATGTATCAAAATACTGTCTACAATAGTCAGCATTTTGTAATTCATTTCAGCAAATCCTGATTAGGTACTAGAAGACTTTAATTTGTCTGTATGAACACTAGTTCCTACAATTGCCCCAGCGTTGTGGAGCAGAGGAACCTAATTCTGTCATATTTAGATAAATGTTTGATTCTGGTTTTAAAAGGACATTGGTGGAGTTCTAAAATCTCAGTGGGTTTACATAAAATTTCATTGCTATTAGGACCATATGGAAATGCCAGTTATTGCTATTGGTGTTGATCACTACAATATAATGGGCCTGATTTATTAAAGCTCTCCAGGACTGGAGAAGATAGACTATCATGAGAAAACCAGGGTGATCTAGCAAACCTGGAATGGGTTTCTTAAAAAAACATTTGCTATTAGCTGGTATTTTCAATCCTGGTCCAGATCCATTTCAGATTTGCTAGATTACCCAGGTTCTCCCATGATAGTCTATTTTCTAAAATCTTGGAGAAATGTAATAAATAAGGCTTAATGTGTGAGGCCTTAGGTAGGTTCATGTTGGCAACTAACAAAAACGGTAATCCGTAATCGGTGCATCTGTGGTATGATTCGCCCTGATGACTTGGGGTGTGTTTGTTAACCCCACATCATCAGAGAGGGCAGCTCAGATCTCCATATGGAGTGGACTGCTATATACAGATTCAGGAATGCTCGTGGTGAGAACTATGTGATGTGGGGGGTGAAACACAGGTATTCACATGAATGCTGGCAGTGCTGTGTTGGCTGGAGTTTAGTATTTATATAGTATAGTATTTACTATTCACATTCATGCTTTGGCATTATCTGCTTTATATTAAAGACGGGTGCATATGAGTGATTCTTCTTTGAAGCACTTATTTTATAAACACCATTGGTGCTGTGGTTGCTTTCTGGATACAAAATCAAGTAATGACCATTATTGAGTATATGTTGTTTGTTAATATGGTAAATGTGGACATATATGTAGATTGAATCGAAGTACTTATATAAATTATTAAAAAATATTTCTTTGTATTGATTTTCAGTTTCTGTTTACCCTGTAAGTTCCTGAAGAAGTTTTCTTTATAGAAATGAAAAACGTTGAGTAAGGATATCCCTAATGTGAAATGTATACCATTGCACAACAACGATTTGCTACTGGGAATGACACATGTGATTTACATGAGTACGGTATATCACAGTATATTGAGTGTGCTTACCCCAAATCTGAACTCAGAATTCACCTATCATGTACAGATTTTAAGTTATAGGCATGCTATAGCTGGTGGTTATTGGGTAATGTATTTTTACTTGGGAACAATATAACAGTTGCAGCTACCACTATACCCGCTGCCACCTCAGCTGAATCATGTCCTCTGGTGGCATGCATGTTCTAACAGTGGCTGGGCATGTCTGGGCAAGTCAGTAAGCTGACATCAGAAATCGGTATATAAGGCGAGATGGACCAAGGCTTATCTCTAGTGCGAAACTATCTCATTGGATAGTACAGCTAGCTTATAGTAAGTATGTTTTAAGCTAAAGATGAGTAGGCGCGGCTTTTTTAGTAAACCGGACAATTTTTGCTACATTTGGGGCACATATACCCTGTGTGAAGGAAGGATGAGATTTGCTTACAAGTATTACTTTGGATGAGAAATTGGAGATCAGGATAAAAGCTGGGCACCTCATATCTGCTGTCAGGTGTCGCTGGCCTAACACAATGGTTGGATGGGAAAAGGAATAAAATGCCTTTGGTTGTGCCTATGATTTGGCGTGAGCCAAAAGACCATCACTCGGACTGCTTCTTCTGTATGAGTAAAATTGCTGGGTTTTGGAAGAAGACTAAGTCAAAAATCGTCTATCCTGATTGTGAATCTGCTCTAAAGCCAGTGCCACATGATGCAGAGAATCCAGTGCCAGTCCCTCCTTGCTCTGTTGTTACTGACAGTGACATGTCAGATGAGGAACAGGAGGATGATGTACATTTTAATGAATGTTATGAACTCCAATTTGAAGAGTGTAAGCCACATTTTATAATCCAATCAGATTTAGAGGTCTGAACTTTACCCTCCAGATTAAAGGAGTGGAATTTGCTACAAAATGAACAACAACTTTCGTGATCGTCACACAAAGTTCACAGGTTATTACAAGCTGGAAAACAACATTTGCTTCTGTACCGTCATGAGTGGTCTGATGATGGAGTTAGGTTGAGTATACATACCAGAGCAGTGGAGATTGTTCACAGACTCAAAAAAGCAAGTTTGAAAGCTGTATTGCTGCATAAAGGTAACGGAAAACCTTCTGTTTCTTTTGCTCATGTCGAGGGAATGAAAGAGACATAAGAATCCATGGAGGTCATTTTGAAATTGATTAACTATTCAGTACACAAGTGGAACGTTTGTGGTAACCTGAAGGTGGCGGCACTCCTTGGCCTGCAATTGGGACATATAAAATATATGTGCTTTCCGTGCCTGTGGAACAGTCGTGATGACAGCAACCATTACAAAGTGAAAAAATGGCCACCCAGACCTGAACACACTGTTGGCCAGTACAACGTGAAGCATAAATCACTCATTGATCCACAGAAAGTGTACCGTCTGCCACTTCATATTAAACTTAGATTAATGATAAACTTTGTTGTTGCAATGGATCATGATGGTATGGGTTTTCAGTATCTGAAGGACAAGCTTGGAAAAGATATGCTAGAAAACAGATGCTAAACTGTAAGGAGGCATTTTTGTTGGTTTCCAAATCTGCAATTTGATGTGTGATGCCACATTGAGTGAGCTGAAAACCGTGCTGAACTCGTGCACAACATGCTAACAGCATACCATGAACTTGGCTGCCGAATGTCACTTAAAATTAATTTCTTACATTCCCATCTGGACTTCATCCCACAAAATTTGAGTGATGAACAAGGGAAAGGTTCCCCCAGGACATTTCTGTTATGGAAACAAGATATCAAGACCGGTGCAACCCCAACATGATGGGCGACTACTACTGGTTTCTGCAACTGGAGACAGCGGAGAGCCACAAAAGCAAAAGCAAGTGCTTGAAACACTTCTGAAGTGTACATGTGTGTTGAACATGTGTGTTGAATTATGTGTAATTGTATATGTTGTTAGAACATAAAACTACGTTTTTGTAATGTCATGGAACTATGAGGCAAAAGTTATGTATGTTATGTATGAGTAACTACAGAACTAGAGAATGTAGCTAACTGCGTCTATATGTGTAATTAACTTAAGATCAGACTTCAGATTTTGATTCAGCACACTTCATTTAGTATAAGACACATGGATTAGACCAAGTAGCAGACAATTTTTATTTTTTTATATCACTTTTTTTAAAGTGATAATGATTATTAAGAAGTGATATCGATTATTGTATTGTGCTATTGTGTGTTTAGAAGATGTCAACTATAAATCAGGTTTATATCAGGTCTATAAATCAACTATGAAATGTTTTAGGATAAGCTGTTTTCAATAAATCACATAAAAAGAACATTTTAATTTGGTGGTTCTTAATATAGGTAGTCCCCAGGTTAAGCAAAATTTACAAAAGATTTTTTTTGTTGCTTTGTTTGTGATTACCTTACAGTAAGGATTTTATACAGTAACTGATATCACGCTGCCTAATAATATTTAGAGACAGACATCTGTACTATGCATTATTACTACTGTACTACTTGCATTTATTAAAAAATGTGCCTGTCTGACTTACATACAAATTCAACCTAAGAACACACCTACAGTCCCTATCTCGTATGTAACCCGGGGTGTGCCTGTATATGCTAGTTAAATCTCAATGTCTGTGTATTATTTGTAATGGTAACTAACAAAAATACAGGGGTAAGAAAGGTCAAATGCCCGAATAGTAGAGTCAGGATCAAAGCATGTGGATCACTCAGAGAAAAGACTGAAAAAGTAAGCATGAAAAACTTAATGCTTATCTATTATTCAGCAAGAGAGTACTGCAGATTTTTCTGCCTTTGACAACCACGGTAATTTTTTTTTCTAAAAAACTTCCTTCCCTCTCATGGCAGTAAAACTACTGAAACCCAAGATGTACATGGGAGGAAGTGTGTGAAGGATAGTACTGATGAGGATGAGAACTGAGAGAGACAGAAACAGACAGACAGAGAAAGGAAAAGGTAAAGAGTACCATCGGTATGGAGTAAGAGCCTCTAATTCCGCAGTTTATCTATCCTTTCAGAATGTTAACCAGTCCCATTCAATTCATTCAATCCCATTCATTCAATGTTCATTAATCCAATATATATGATGTATTTGAATATTTTTTAGAACAGTGTTTATTTGTGTTTAACGTTTACTGTTAACATTTTGGAATAGGTGGTGTCCAAAAGAAAATATTGTTCTTGTTTAAATTACCTCCCCTAATCTAAATTATGATTTTGAGACCTATTTAAGGATCAATCAAAGAAAAGGTATATATATTTAGAATACCCATGTGTTACCACTGGCATAAGCTATGTATCCAAATAAATAATAACGTTGATCTAGCATCAAATTTCCTACATTATATAAAAGGGTAGCTAACAAGTTTATTTATTGTAAAAAAAATGTACCGTATTTTTCGGACTATAAGACGAGGAGAAGAAGCACGCAGCATCGCGGGATCGCGGTATCGGATGAGTATGATTTTTTTAAATTATATTTAACATGTATTCGGTGTATAAGACGCACCCACTTTTCCCCCTCAGTTTTGGGGAAGAAAAAGTGCGTCTTATAGTCCGAAAAATACGGTATATTTTTTTTGCCTGTTTTTTTTAGTGAAAAATGGGAGGATTCCCCCTCTCCTTCTTCGGTGCCACAGTAAAGACTGAAGGGGAAACCTGCAGCCTCCTGGAAAAAAAAAAAAACATATCTCTGTGCATATCAAACACACTTAATTTTGAACTTTTATTCTTTCAATAATTCTCATGCAAACTGGGTTATTCTTAAAAAGAGAGATATGAATAAAATTGAGTGTATTTTAAAATATACGTATGTTGGAAGCTGATTTATTCTTACCCATCAGTGGAAAACTTTGTGTGGTTGGTGTGGCAATGCCAATAAATGAGCTAAAATGTCTTTCTAAAAATTCCATGCATTCTGTGCTGTTAACCAGTAAGGAAAACCTGTCTAATCTGTGTAAAGTAAAATAAAGAAGTCTAAGTTTCATACATTTGCAAATGTATTTAAATCTGCATGCTATATTTTACATGCAGTGAATAGCAAGTGCATATGCGTTGGCATATGGCCCTAAAGCTTTGCCTTATTATTTGGGAAGTTGTTATCAGTTTCTGATGCTGTAGAACAATGAAGCAATCTGTTAACATTTTATCTCCCGTGACATATAAACAATTTTTGCATTGTTTTAGACCTTTTTATTATATTGAAAAATCTACAGACCATGAATCCCCATACTGTATAATTGCATTGTCTCAAACTTCCAAAATTGGAACCCCAGAACCCTGAGAGCTGCCTCTTGCTTTCCTAATTCAGCGCATTCTTTCTTATTACATTCTACTCAATGTCTGTTTTGTTATCAGATTCCGAAAAAAGGGATTTTTCTTACATCTTATCATTCCACATTGCTGCAATTGGCATCATTGCTAAACAAGTTCAGCCTGGAGCATTCAATGTTGAGTATGTTTTCCTAACTGACACAGCCTTCTACTGACAATCTTTTGATAAAGTGGGGCTCAGAATCCTGAACTGAGATAAGATAAGCAGTAAAGCATACCCACCATGCTGTGCTGCTAATAGAAAGCACAGCTGAACGTATATTAGACTAATATTGCTGCTGTATGCACATACAGTATATTGAGTTTAGGTGGAAAAAGTGTTAACATAGGCTGATACAATTATATAAATCTTATTTGCACATAAAGCTAAAGAAATAAAACTATGGACTATACTAAAAAAATTTAATATGCTACTTAAAATATAAACACAAAATTAGTATAAACTATTTAAAGTAATATAATAGTCATATATAAGACATAACGAGGCAATGTCTATCACACAGAAATGAATCTAAGACTTCTGTTTGCCTGTTCCAAATCCACTGTGTTGTTTCAAATTCTTATGTTATATAATTGGCACCATGGTAAATTATTTAGCTGGTCAGAGAAGTGCACTTTTCTATGTTGAGTGGACAGACAGTCAGAGGCAGTGAGGCATACCATATTCACAGCAAAGTCAAGCAGCATAAAACTTTCATTAGTGCTGAACATGAAAATATAGCTTTTCCTAAAGCCTGGATTTTAAGTGACCCTTAAAGATGACCATGATCATAAAAAACCTTCACCTTTTTGCATTTGTAGTCACGGCAGAGGTAGAACAGATAAGGTGCAACATTATGTAGAACCTTGAAGATTTAGCTCTGAAGGACAAAATGAGCAAAGATGCAGCCTTAGCCATCTTAATCTACTCTTTTCCACTTCAAAGCAGTCCGTGTAACATTAAGGTCTGTAATTACCCTTGAGGTATTTCAGTTTTGAAACAACAGTACAAAATTGCACTTTCTGATAATAATGGTAGTCTACAGTTGTGTTTCATCAATTATGTAGCTGGTCGTGTGAGTGACTTTTTAACCCTGACTGTTAGGAGACATGCTAAAACTAGCTGATGAGAGGAGAGGAATGGAGTTTAGAAGATGGAAAAAAAGAATATTATCAAGTTAGTATGGGCACATTTAAAGATTAAAAAGGTATGTGTCTGCTATAATTTACATTGCTGAAAATCGGAAACAAATTGATTACTGTGTAGTAGACTACATATTTTGTGTAGTTTTTGTTTAGCTGCAAATCACACACAGAAAATCAAGCTTGAAAAACTGAAAAAAGGAAAAAACACACATATATATATATATATATATATATTTATTTATTTATATGATGGACGAATGTCTTGAACCCGGGAGTGGATCAGGTGAAGATGCTGGCCCCAGCCATGGAGTGAGGAGAAGTAAGTATACTTTAAAAATTCTGAACAAGCAAGTTTGTCTTTCTCAAAAAGGATGTCACCTGTCCTTCTCCCCAATAAACAACCTGCCTGCTCACAGTTTTTTTTACAGTATACACATGATAGAAAAAAATTCCAAGGAAGGCCTGCAGTGAAAAAAAAAGGTTCTGCATGTAAAGGTATTACGAGGAAAGCAGATTTAGCAGCACAAATCAGTGATTAGGTCACATCATTTAGACAAAGGGCATGTCTTCCTTTTCTATCTCAGTGTGGTCATTTTTTACAACCACAGCCATTGCAGGAGGTGGTTGGGTGGCTAACAAGTCTTCCTCTTCTTCCTCTATCCAGGCACAGTTGTCTGCACGCACTGATAATTAGGGATGAGCGCAAATGCCTCTGACATTCTCATGAAAATTTCCCTGAACTTCCGATGGGGCCACAAAATTTCAGCAAACTGATTTCACAAATTTCATTGAAGCGCAGGATCCCACGCTCTCTGGGTTGCACTTATCATTGATACGTACAACCCAGGGAGCGTGAGAAATTGCGGTCACAGCTAATTGGAGGCACGTGAGTGCCTCCAATCAGCTATAACTGCATGCGAACTCCAAATGAACTCTCAATGAAGAAACTTCATTGAGAGTTCATCTGAGTTCAAAATCCCATGGTCACCGGGCTGTACTTATCATTGATAAGTACAGCCCGGGGAGTGTGGGAACCTGCGGTCACAGCTGATTGGAGGCACGCAGGTGACCGTACAGCCCAGTGACCGCGTGAACCTGCAGTCACAGCTGATTGGAGGCATGCGGTGGAACTCCAGATGAACTCTCAATGGAGATTGATCATTGATAAGTACAGCCTGGTGACAGTGCGAACCTGCAGTCACTGCTGATTGGAGGCATGCGGGGGAACTCCAGATGAACTCTCAATGGAGATTCTCAATTGAGAGATCATCTGAGTTTGGCGAGAACATGACCTCGTGGCGAATCACAAGTCCATTCTCGCTTACATGTTCTATAAGTGAGAAGGACCCGATTCGCTGCGAGATCGAAATTAAAAATTTTGCACGCTCATCCCTACTGATAATGCACCCTCTTCCTCCTACTTCTCCTTCTTTTCTGCTAATTCTGCAAACCATGGTGCCAAAAAGTGAAAAGTCAGCAGAATTAGTTCACATGATATTTGACTTGCTGCAAATGGATGATCTTGGTCATATGCAAACAATTCTCCATTCAGAAAATGATAGATAGTGCTATAACCATAGAGGAGAAAGAGGTTTCAACCACGCAGCAGCTGGGTCACATCAGGCAGTGAGCAGCAAGAGGCAGGGATGTTCCATTTGGTGGACCTTACTCTGAAGTGGGCTCCAGCAATGAAGAGGGAGTGAATAATGAGGTAAAAGAAAATCACTGGGTACTACTGATTGGAGAAAAGGTAAGTTCTGAGGAAAAAGCAGAAAAGCAGCAAGGGAGGATTTTGCTTTAGCGCAGGGGCAGCTTGAAGTGAACTGGTGAGAAAAGCCATCTCTCCCCAGAGACCTGCAGCTCTGTCTTCTGCGCCACTTGAGGGTTTGCCTTTTGTACTCTGTTGGATTCCGTGGACAAAGATACCTTGATACCTAGTTTTCTGCTGAACCTTAAACTCCTGGCCCCTTCCATGAACTTCCTATTTAAGCCATGTCCCTGAACTTCGTGTTGCCAGAATATTGTGCTCTGGCAATATTTTGTTCCTACTGCTATTGTTACATTGCGCTCTGCAAACTGCTACCTGTGTACAGACCCTTGGCTGCTGTTTAAATGACTACTCTTCCTCGCATTCTGTCTCCAACTGACATCATTGGCTACCTTCTCTGCTACCGTTGCTTGGGCATAAATCGAGGACTGCTTCCACTTGTGTCTGCTTGCTGAGCCTGACCTCTAATGGTTACAATACCTACGTAATGTCAGCTAAACAAAACTGCAGCAGGTGCCTGGAAAGCCATCCCTTGGACTTGTGTGTTGGCGGACTACTCGGCCTGAGCCAGGTTAGACATAATAACAGCGAGGTGGCTCATTAAGCATTGGTAGGGACTACTTAACTTTCACAGAACACTGAGTCAATTTTCTGGTGGCAGCTCAGCCAGAGTTTGCAGCCTATTCTGGTACTCTTGTATTGTAAATGCTCTACATAAACTCCCCAAGGCTGGAGAGCATACACTTTCATCAGTGAAGCTGGGTGATCCAGCAAACTTGGATTCATGGATTTCTATTGCTAGCAAATGTTTTGAATCCAGGACTAGATCCATTCCATGTTTGCTGGAATGAAGCACCTTCACTAATGAAAATGTATCCCCACCAGGCTTGGAAAGCTTTATTACATCAGTCCCAATGTATTAGGGCTCAGAGTTTATGGGCTATTTGAGTGCTTTAGCTCCCTAAATGTGCCATGACAGCTTGTCTTATGCCGTCAACATTTCTAATGTTGCAGGATAAACCATCATCTATTTTCAGATAAAACCTGACTCATTTCTACCTGTTATATTGTTAGCCTAACCATGCTTCCTTTATACAGTCCAGCCACTGCACAATATTTTTGACTATTGTCTCTTATGATATTAGACTTTGCTTTCTAGTAGGAATGGACACATTTGTCTGAGGAATTTTTACTTGTAGGTGCATCTCCACTTCCAGACTTTGTCCATATTTTCTTAGTACTCTTCCTCCCCTGACTTTGGCTATGTTTTGCAGATTGATGTTCTAGTTGTAACATTTGTCTGTCAGTCATTCCAGTGACTTTTGGCAGCACATCCTGGCTACCCTTCGGTCTTATTCTTTGTCAATGGCTCCATGTGGATGGATATAACATTTAGTTGTTCTAATGATTGGCAACTTAGTATGCTTTTACTCTGCTTGGGAACAGTCTAGTTGTTCAGAGCGGACTATTTGCCACACATTACCTGGGGGGTCTGGAATACTGGAACAGACACACAAAAACATCCTTATAAGATGGCTACTATAGGAAATGCACCACAGCAGTGCCAATCTGGTTTTTACAGAGGGACCCAGTTCCTACACCTATTAATATCCGTGGTTGATTTTCCAAAGCCTTAAATTAGAAATAATTTATGATTCAGACATAGATAGTTTCATGCATATTACATCCCCTCACACCATCACTTATGCCTACTGATTGACGCCCCAATTTTATTACTGTTGTGGCTGGAATTCACAGAAGGCTTTTATCAAGACAAATAAAGGTAATCACACAACTTTTTTTAAACAGGAATGCATAAGTGCATTCAATGATATTATTTATATCTACCTGGACTCCAGCCTCAAATACTAATCTTATAATGTATTTCACTGATGGAAAGTCATAATTAACATTTTAACCTTGATCACTGTTATTATGACAATTACTATCTCACATTTCTAAATATTGATGGACTGTCTCACCTAACAAAGAAAAACTCATTAGCATTTGTGCATTAAATATTTCAGTAAAACATAATAAAAAGGAAAACTTTTCCTTTGCCTACATTTAATTTTCAAGGTTGATGGATAAACCTTCATTCTGACCATTTTTATTCCAGCCATATATCTATAATTCATAGATCAAGATAATTTTCTTTATGCCTTTATTTCATGCATTTGTATGTTTTTTAACTGCTAGTTCCACATAAATATGTCATATTATAATTACAGTCGAAGGCCTAGGTTACATGGACATTTAAATGCTTATGTGTGAAATTTCCATTTATTATAATGACTAGAACACATAGAGGTTTTGGGAGTAGTTTTTTGGGGTTACGCCTGGGTTTGGTCACAGGTAAACTCTCATAAACACTTAAACATACTTATAAACACTCGAAAACACCTAAAAATATCGACAGACCCCCATAAATGTTCATACACCTAACCAATATAGCCTATTAGAATTTAAATGACTTCCCTGTAAAGCTAGTGGTAAATGATAAATTCAAAAATATTGGCAAAGTTGCATGTCTTGTCTTTCAGCCATATTCCTTGGACAATGATTCTAGAAGATACCCAAGCCAACAGTAACAGGTAACATGCAAACCTTTTGATATGTTTAAAATACCATTTATCATTGTGCTCAGTGTAGACTACAGAAAATCCAATGTTATCACATAGAACAAAAAGGAATGAGTTCTAAAACTTTAAAGTCCACAAATACCATGGGGAATCCCCTGGTAATTGATGCACAGCTATGCAGTTTATTACAGTATTATGAAAGTATCGTGCTGAGGCCACCAACATTTTTGCTTTGCTCTTAATAAGACAGAAACTAAAACTGCCTGGTGCTCACATATCAACCACACAAAGTGCAAGACAAAAAGCCCTCAAAAAAATGGCAGCAAAGGGTTTTATGCCCAACAGGAAAACAATCAAAAATTTGGCACACTTTTCTAACTAATCCTAATATCTCCCTATGCAGCTCACCAGCTTTCTCTATGTTTTCCTCACACTGCTCCAACATAAATAGATACCATGCACCCCCTTTTATAGTGAGGGTGTTGCTACTTAACAAAAGCCAGAAAAGGCCAAAAGGCCATGCAGTGCATTATGTTTTTTAACATTTCCTGAAAAATTAACCAACAGTTTTATGGGTTCAATAAATTTTTGACGTGCAGGATCTGTCTGTCTGTACCCAAGGTAATCCTAAACAATATCCCTGTGACATACAGGTATTTCTTTATCTGAACAACTTGACCATTTATAATTTTAAAGTGTGTGATCAGCAAAAATACTTTTTAAAATTGTATTTTTTCTGTATTGTTCATAATTGATCCTATCCAATGTAGTCTGTATATAATATTTACATTGAGCTTGTTTTTAATTGAGTGAACAGCTACCTAATTCAAGTGACAAAATATGAATATTCTCCATTTGGTAGAATGTATTTATTTGCAGGTATCTGTAGATAGTTGGGTCATAAATACATATAAATACAAAGAACAAATTAGGTAGCTAATTCTATTGATAAAACCTTAGGAAGACATCTACTGTAGAAGATATGTCTAAAAAAGCACGCAAAGAGCAAAAGAGCAAAAACATCAGCATTCACTCTGGCTGATATTTTCCCCAGTAGCATTATAAATAAAAGTGTACTTTTTCCAAAAAGATTCTTAGTGTCAGGTTAACTGCCCTGAGAGGCACAAATTGCTCATGGAACTCCTTAGAACCCTTTAGAGGAACCCTAGTTAAGAAACACTGCATTGCAGCATAAGAAAATGCTTTTTTGGTTTCCTCTACGGCTCTTTGCACACAGCCTCCAGGATCATATATTGACTGTATCTTAACACAAGCATATATAGCTACTTTATATTTATTTTTTTTCAAAATGTTCCAATATAGCTTTTTAAAATGCTTGTTAAATACCTCTTACATAATCAGCTAAATAAATAAAAACAATAAATAAATTACAAGGATACATTTTTATCTTACCAGACCTTGATGTAGGAGCTGTTAGTGGATCTCTATTCAGTTAGCACTCCTGAAGCCATTGGATTCTGGGATGTGCTGGGCTGAGAAAGAATTAAGAAAAGGGTGGGTATATACTTAAATATCCATGGTGGTTAAACCAGTTACACAGTGTCTGGCCCAATACCAATGGCTTTGGACATGAGAATGAACTATAGCTACTAATAACCCACAAAACAAAATTAAAATTTGATAAATTCATTTGGCACAATATTACTTTTACTTTGACAAAATACATGATATAATATCAAATATTTTTCTCTGCAACAGTCTTATTGAAAAAGAGTGAGCAAGATACCTTGGCAAAAGTCAATTTATTTTCTACACTCGAGTTTAAGAACAAGCTCAAAGCACAGTTTGCCAAGTTATACATCAATTGAAAATAAGTCAAAACGTTGCTTTAAATGGCTACATTTTTATTACGGAAGGGTCTTAAAAACTAATTAATAAAGTGAGATATAATGTAGAGTATGAGAAACCCGTCGCTGTATATCAAAATAAAGAAAAGTGTTTCAGACAATTTGTGGCAGCAAAGGCTACTGAAGCTGAGAACAGAATAATCTATTATTTTTTAAGTGCACAAAATGTATTTCTATTATTTCTATTGAGTATTTCTCATGCATGACTTTATTTGAATTTTCTAAGCAAAATGCTGAATAAAACACCCTATATATTGTATTCAGCTTAGTTTTTTAATTTCATACTGCTGTATGCAAAAAAAAAAAAGTTTAACAAATTGATAGTTTACATTCTGTCAAAAGGATGTACTACAACAACAAAAACACTAACAGTAATAATAATTATAATAAACAATAATATATTTAAAAAACAATGTTAAAAGAAATTATATTAAAAGCCCAACTGGGTGTTTTGAAAAGTTTGTTCCTGACTTGTCCTTTTTCCCAGGATAGATACCAGGAGAAAAATGTGTGGTATTTGGACAGATTCTTGGCAAACAGTTTGGATACAAAACTTAGTTAAAATGTGTCTGATTAATACTAGCATTTGCACAAAGTATACTCATTTAAACTCATAACTTATAAGGTGTTTGATGCAGCAGAAACTCTGCTCGTCTGCTGCCATGCAGATTAATATAAATCATATAAATGATGCATGCAAGAAGGAAAACAAAAATTCTCGATGATATAGAGCAAGATAAAAAATAGTTTTATCAGGGAATTTCTTTTGTGCAAGCAAAGTGAATTGCAGAAAATGACTATGTTTTATCATGTCGGACTGCTAGGCACAGGTGACACCCTGATCAGGTGTGCATGTATAATAACTTCCTAAAATAATCACTGTTTTGAATAATTTCCACCCAAATCTTGCAGAATCAACATATTCTTTATAAGTATCTCATAAATCTTTACCATGGTTGTGAATCCAAATTCGGAGCTAGGAGCTTAACGGCTTGAAGAATTTATTCATCTGAATGCATTATTGGTTGTAGAATTTATACAAAGCAAAACAGATTGTAAGCATCCATTAACCTCTTCCCAGAGGGGAAAGCTTTAGTTTCTCTTGGGACCTTCTCTCATGTAGCAGAATATTTAAGATGATGTCACAAAGCCCATATTGCTCCATGCACTCGATTAACTTGTGTTTGCACTTTTTTTTTTTAATGTCTATTTGTGGCCATAAAGCAACTTTGCCTAAAGAACTGTAAAGAAGATAAAAGTGATTACCACCATAATACATCTTGAATGTAAAGGTTCTTTTATATATTGTAGTAATTGTAGTACTTATAATAACAATATACACTTATCGACTTTCAACCACTTAGAAAATAATAAATACTACTTTTAACATAAAAAGCTATTTTTTTTAGCTTTTGGGGGTCAAAGGAGCTGCTTTTAGATGTCTAAAACAAGCAAATTCAATGTGCCTTTTCAATGTCAACTCAATTCTTACAGTGTTTACAATGTAGACATTTTTAAGCTCTTTCCTTAAGGAATTTGTTGCTTTCAAAAACCACTATGAGCAAGTTACATTTTTGTAATAACTTGTAAAAATGCACAGTAGCTTTGAAAGCATGCATGGACACGCTTCATAGGACCATGATCCCATGTCTTTACTTTGTTGTCTCCAGCTACAGAATGAATCAACTTCTTATATATTTATTTCAGGAACTGAGGTAGAAAGGAAACAGAAGCCAAGAAGAATAATATAACTGTTTAGCTAAATATTACGCTCATTGTGTGCTGAGCTTGCCTTAAATGGTATGTAAAATAGTATAATTTAAACCTTGGGCAAATATTAACCCTCACCCAATTTTCCTCCAAATTTTGTTACCATCATTTCAAATTTTTTTTTTTTAACTGTTGGTTTTATTCATCATTACCTATGTCAGCACATCTCATAGAAGAGCGAAGCAGTCCTCCAGAGTTTGCAATCCATGCCCAATCTTTCAACATCTTCTGGAGCTTAGGAGGACCCCACCAATGTACAGCCAATAGAAAGATGTAACCTCGTCACCTAGGCAGCTCAGTGGGCATCCAATCTGCAGTGGGAGAGAAAGAGGGTTGGGAGACCAGAGCATCACATGACCATAGATTTTGTTAAGTCATACGTCATATCTTCAAATTTTTTGAAGCCTAAAAAAAACGCTATCACTAATTAGCAAAATAGGAGGATTTCACATCACCTATGCAGTAAGGTGGACACCATAATAAATATATTTTTACTGTTCAGTAATTTATAGAGAAGACTAGGGACCCAGACTATTATGTGGCCATGAATGTAGGTAGGATAACTTAAGCTACGTACACACTTCCAATTTTTATCGTTGGTAAACGAACAACGAACGATCCTGCACGATATCTGCGAGCGATCGTATGGCACCGATCCAGTACCTACAGATAACGACACGATCATTCAAAGATATTGTACACACGATAGATGCGATCGTTTGAACGATACAGGAAGTGACGTGCACCACAGGAAGTGAGCGAACGTTTGTTCACCGCGCATGCTCAGACCATGGACGATCACTGAACGACCGTACACACGATAGATGGTCAACGATCGTCGTCCAATCCGATCCGCCGGTCTGGTCGTTCATTTCCAACGACTATCCTCGTTCGTCGGCGTCGTTGGTTACTTTTTTTACGAACGATTTTTGGCCAATCGGTCGTTCGTTCGTCGTTCATTTCCAACGATAAAAATTGGAAGTGTGTACACAGCTTTAGGCTTGCTGTCCAGAAATCAGCTTTAATGAAAACCATTGCACAAAATGCTTAGTAGATTAGCTCCAGAGCTGGCTAATATTGTGGGCGATTATCTGTTAGCTGTCTGTAAATCAACTCTTTCAGTACACTGACTGCTAATCTTCAGGGTTAATAAATCTGCTAAAGAAAAGCTTTTCCAATATGAAACAAAAAAGACAAAAACAATATTGAGCTTTTCATTAAATAGATTCAGAGTGTTTTGCTAAATAGCTATTATGTGTGGCATTTTCCCTAATCATTAATAGTAATAATTTATGCTGACTTACTAAATTGGTTAGTACCCTAATCAACTAAAAAATAATTCCTATTCAGCATTATTTTAAACAGCACATCTATAAATCAAGCACTATCCACCTAGATACAGTAGGTCTATTAATGGATAGATTATTAGTCAAGTCAATTAAATATAATTACACTACAAAAATGCTCTGGAATATGTTTTCCCTACTTGTTTTTATGCTGACTATATATAAATGATGCAAACTGTAAGACTTACTATGACCTAACACTGTAGCAGTAGAATTCAGTTTAGGGTTTTTTTGTAAGTGTAGAAAGATGTAACATGTTTCTGCTAATACAAATGTAATATCCAATTGTCTATATTACTTATTTTTCTAAATAATAAAGCAAAGCTGACTCTTTACACTCTACATTCTTATACTACACTCAGATTTTCACTGATAAATCCAAAACTTTTTATAATGAGCTGTTTATAATTATAAAATGTTTCCATCATCTCCTGCACATGTGCAAAACTTTAATATCAGGCTGAAACAAGAATACTCGCTCTTGCTAAGTTGTAGGAAGTATAAGTTTCAGTCTTCATTTAGGGGTAAATAGGTTTATAGGCCAAATCTATGAAAATCTTAAAGCAACCCTTAAAGAAAGAAAAAAATACAAAGAGATATGAAGCATAAACAATCCAACCTGCACCCTCTATATGGTCAACTCTTGGGTTCAATATTGCCATTATACCACTATTACAGCTGTGTTTTTCAGCTGTTGTATAACTCCATCAACTGCCATACCAGAAAATGCCTTTGGATAAGCCACCCACCACCATGATTTACTGAACAAAATAACTGTCACTCTCCCTTCCTCTTTTCCAGTGCAGTCAAGCAAACATGTAGAAGGGTGCCCAACATACTCAACATATGCCTATTAAAAAAACACAATGGCACTAAGGCGAAGGCCATCTTTATCATTATTAAGTATTGAAAAGTGTATAAATACTCACAAACACAAAAACTTTAACTGAACTTAGAGCTGAACTTCATACTGATAATAATGCAAACTAAACACATGAACAGCTGACAACCTTCTCACTGCAGACTTCCTTATCGTATGTCTGTGCTGGATGTCAACACGTTTCAAGGGCCATGCCTCCTTCTTCAGGGTTCCCATTCGCACGAAATCTGCATCCAATCAGTATTTCTTGTTTAAAACAATAATGATTTGACTTTTTCAAAACTATACTATCATCTGTTGTGTTTTAAAGAACAGAGAAAGGAGGGGGAAATATAGGGACAATCGGAAACTATAGTTAAGAAGGCCCATGCTTGCCAACAGACTTGTCAGCTGAGCTTTCTAATGAGTAAGGCAACTGATGAAGTTATATAGGGATGACAAAAACAGCAAACTGACTTTAACCTTCCTGGTGGTATGAATACTGGGTATTTTTTAATGTAAAAGCGGTACATTTAAAAATACTTTCATTTTCAGTATTTCATACAATTCAAATTTCCTACCTACCAGCCCATTCGTCCTGCTCTCCAGCCCGGCCGGGACAGCATCTGCTTCCTCTGGCCTCTTGTCCACACACCGGGGATGCAGATGGCGGCCCGGCATCGCCAGGGGAAGAAGATACCGGGCACTGCTGGAGAACGATGCTGGAATGTGGGAACCAGGTAGAACTTTTAAACTCCCTGGAAATTTCACGCTGAGTGTGGCTCGGGGTTACCACTTTTGGTTTGGAAAATCCCGCCCAAGCCACACTCGGCAGGGAGGGTAAAATTGCTTTAATGTGTAGGATAAAATAATAAATATATTTAGGAGATTTTACCTATGGCCCAGAAGTGAGAAAGACCATTTCTTTTGATGAGTACCCACACTGCACTGCGATGGGGTGTCTTCTTGTGAGATTATTTTCAGGTATTCTCAGCACCACCCCTGCAGTGCAGGAACAATAGTAAGATGGGAATATAGAATTTAGAGGGGCTCTATTATATTATGTCCCACCTTCATGTTCAGGCAAAAGCTGCACACTGAGTTTGCCATGTGTCAGCATGTAAAGCATGTTCTACAGTGCTCCAAAAATAATCTTACAGTGTAACAATCCTAAAATGGAAGGCAGGAAATGGGTCAATTTAAAAAAGCAGAACACATGCATAATTTCATTACTGTGCATCTGTCAATTAGTAGGTTAAAATATAATGTTTTAAACTCAATAAATACTTAAAAATGGGTCATCTGAACCCCTTTAAGTGAGATTTCCCATGACAGTAAGTGAGGGGAATGGGGGTGGGGGCACTGGACATAGTCCGTAAAGGCACACAAGCTGCAATGAAAACATGCCCAAGTTTTTCTTTCTTAGTTTATCTTGGTTGTCTTTATTAACACATTTACTATATGTTAGTGCACAAAATAAAAACATAAAATGAAAAAAAAAAACAAAAACAATAATAAATCTTTATTACTTTCAAACATCTGTAATTGTGTAATTTAAAGTTATTAAAGTATATATTTAACACTATTGCTATATGTCATTGGAACAAATCTATGAAGTCTTATATGAGCTATTTGCATAAATTGATGCCGCTCATGTATGGTGGAAATTGCATGACTCCAACACAGGCATTATCTTCTTGCCTTGATAAATGACTCCTACAGTGCTTGCTAGGGGCAATGTTGGTAACTGAAGAAAACTCAATTTAGAAGATTTCTATGTGTGTACATTGACTGGCTATTAGATACAAAACAGTATTATAGAATCCACAGAAAAGGCATTAAAGAAGAGATTTTACAATGGAAATCATGGGAATGGTGCACTGGGTAATTGTTGATGTGGATTTAATATATTACCATTTTCATGCCAATATTTTCCCAAGCATTTCACTTTGCACATTTGTTTTTTGCATTGCATTCATGCAGCATTTATAAGAGGGGTTAATACAATTCTCAATTAAATTATATTTTTTTGCAGTATTTATGCAAACGAACTGTTTTCTTCTGTGATTGTCAACCTGAGCTCATTTGTCTTGCTTTTCCCTTATTGTTTTACCATCTAGATACATCTGTTTAACATGAGATGCAGGAAATGACAGGGCTCAGACAGCTCCTGCATCCAATGACAAAGATTACTGTCAACCAGGCTCATCACTTAATTCATCATTGCCAATGGTGCATTCCATTTTGTGGTATCTTAGCAACAACCAATAAAAGCTAAACATGGTTTCCATGTGGTCAGGATGAATGGCACAGTCTGGAATACCTTTACATAAATATGGAATAATCATTTTACTTTACATTCTTATTTTAATAAATGGCTATAGTTTACTTCCAACATTTAAATTGTAACTTGATTTTAGTAGATGCATCTTTCAAGCAGCGGAGTACAGTGAGAACACAAACTGAGCTAAATGTGCTTAAATTATGGAATTCTGAATCTTGAACTGCCAAAACATTACTGATCTTTTGACAATATGTATAATATAGAATTTTGGGCATTTAGGTAAAGTATTTTTTAAGGAAACGTTGGAATTTTATATTAACAAACAGCCGTATTTAATTGGAATTCCTATTCATTTTATTAAGTTCAAATTCTTAAAGTGTATGAAAACAATACATTTCTTATATTGCTCCTGTGTGGTCTAAGTGCAAAACAAAACACTTGTTACTCATGTAATTTCAGAGTTTTCCTGTGTCCAGTGCTCATTCCCTGTGTTGGAGCTTTTTATACTTGCCAGGACTCGTTTCATTGCAGGCTCTGCCATCTTCTTCCTCCTCCTCTTCGTTGTTACAACCTTCGGCTATTTTGATTGGCGGGGCCTTGATGATGTAACTTACACGCCCTCGAGTGGGGTTTTATTCAGTCCTGGCAACCAAGTTTTGATGCATGACGTTAGCAGTCACACAGGTAAGAATGCTTATTGCGGAAGGGAGATCACTTGTACAGTAAAGTCCTGCCAGGTCAAATTTTAAAGTGGAATTAACCCCCCAGAGGTAACCTCGAGTGTGATTCGGGGTAAAAAAAAAGGTTTGCTGAAAGCAGTAACCCTGAGTCACACACGGGGGGGCTAAAACAATGAAAAACAATGATGAATACTACATACATAAATACACTACCTGGTCCGCCGGCATCATTCTTTGCGATCTCCATCCTCTCGCATCCTCCGGCCAGTGTCCTCTGCATCTGATGAGTCACCTGGGAGTTCCCGGTGATGTCAGTGCATGTGGCCGTTGCGTTGGGGTAGTGGTGGGAATTTCAAATCTATTTGTATTGCATTCAATACAAAATAACTGTATTGAATGCAATACAGTGGATTTATATGTCTAAAAGCAGTACATTGTCTTTCATGAAAACTTATTTTACAGTATAATATAATAGTATAAGTATGTTATTTATTTCTTTTTTATTTATTTACCTTATTATTTTGACATGATTTTGTGTTTCAAACTCTATTAAACTCATACTATTATAATATACTGTACAATAAATACATAGCCACATTAGGGAGGCTGAGTATCTCCCCCAGTCCTTTCTTGGGAATGAAGAATAATTAGCCTTCATGTTGTGAGGATGGGGGAGTGGGTGGGCCTGAGCAGCATGGCAAAAGAAAACTAGGAGGGGCTGGAACAACTCCACAGAAATTCTGTGTATGGCAGACCTGCAGGTATTATCAAATTTGCCTCAGTTCAAGGTTTGTGCAGCTGAGCAAGAGAAAAATATACCCATTTTGAATATTTTGTCCAAAACAAAGATTACTCTGCCAACTACTTGACGGTCAAGGTAAACAACAACTGTTAGCCTATAACCTTTACACAACAGGTAGTTTTATTGTAAACATTGGGTTGTGAACTGGTTATTATGGTATTCAGCCATGGGAACGCTGCCCACCTTGTACAGTGATCAAGGTAGCAATGTTAGCAACATACAACAGATTTTTTCAGTTCTACAGCAACACTTTAAATCGAAATGCATTGACTGCAGACATGTATTAGGCATCTTCTTTAAACTTTAAAAGCAGCAGCTCACAGTAACCAGTCAGAATCCATGTTAAACTGGTTTGAATTTAATAGCAGGTATTCTAATAGGCTGTTGCAGTTACGGACCTTAAATGGAAAAGTTTAGATTCCTATATACTTGCTTATTTTAAATAAGAAGAAGTTGTGGACAGCTGTTTCGTACATTACCACCAATGAATATTATGCTCTTCTAAAATTATACCTAACCAATAACTGATTCTTCAGATACTGGTAGCGTTAATATTTAATTAACCATTATCTTAGTTTATTACCAGAGCAATTACTAGTTATGTGACAAAACTATATGAAATGTGCTTATCATGAGAAAGAAATACTTGCCTCATTACTAATATGTGACTAGTTTGGAGACCTATTAGTCACTAACCTATCCGCTGGAACTTTGAAGTTGTTCAATGGTTTGCAAAATAAAGTTTTCATTTTGTAAATACAATGTATCTTTGTATCAAAAGTATCTTTGCAATAAAATTTTTGAATTCACCAAAGAACAAAAACTGAATCTTTCCTATGTTACAATTTCATTTAAACTGAAACTGCAAACTGTGCTTTTGCAAATTTGCAGTGTGCACACATGCAGCAGATGCGGATCAGTTCCAGCATCTGTTAGATGCCAGAACAAGGCTTTGCATTGCATTGGTGACCATGTTTTCTCACTCTCGCTTCATCACCAGGCTCTATAATTGCATAGTCCCTACAAGTGAGGTCTAGCAAGAGAAGGCCTAGTAAAACATAAAGCCAGCTTTTGGTGGTGAAATGTGCAAACTCATAAAGCAGTTTTTTAGGTATGAAGGATTTAATAATAGATTATGTTTAGGTGGTTTGTCTATTTTTTAAATTCTTCTTTCTATTGTTGCTTTGTACCCAATCGTACTTAATTTTGTAACCAGTATCACATTTAGTTCTTCAAAAATTCAAAGATGCAGAACCAACCACATACTAAATTTGCTGCATGCACAACAATTGTACAACCTGCATACCCTAGGACAGCGACTTTAAGTAGTGAACTATATTAAAAAGATTACTTGCACTTTCTTAAGGATTAGCTTTTGGCAGAGCTGTTGTGTGATTTCCTCTCATTTCATGACATTGTAATGATGTTACCACACACAACTTTATCTTGCATGAAAAGGTGAAGTCATGAGTGATTTCTTCAATTTAAAAGCACTCAACCCTCACAGTGCTAGAAATGAATATTTTGCATATATTCATGCAAGAATGATTCAATTTAAGATTTCTATTTTCAAACCTTGCTTGAAACCTTCACTATATTAGTAGGAAATTTGCCAAAATCTATAATAAGATTTATTGTAGATGAGTAGCATTTTATTTAGTATTTCATGTTAACATGCTTTTAGGGTATGATGGCAATGTGGAAATTCATCTTCCTGTCCTTGTTCAAGCACATAAAAAAACACTTTATTGTTTTGAGACATCAGTATTTTCTACAAAAGGATTTTAATTAAAGTTTAACCATGTCAAATGAAAAGGAAAAATATGCCTATATAAAATGTTATGCTATAATTCATATTCATATATATATATATATATATATATATATATATACATATTATAACAATAATACCATATCGAATGTGCACATGTATTTTAATTAATTTCAGAAAATACAGAAAATTGAAAGTAGTGTTAAAATATATTTAAACTTTTCATTGGTATGGTTCAAATTTTTTGCTTTTTGCCCATATGTTAATATTTTATGTTTGGATGAATGCAATATTATAATTGAAATTACAATTAGCACTCAAGAGAATATGTTTTAATTCTGAATTTGCTTTTTTTACTTATTTCAGTATAAAATGAATATACCATAAATAAAAGTATGCTGCAAAGTCTGGTTCTTAATATTTTTGATGAGGTTTTCTTCCCAAATCTATTTTCATTTCTGAAAGACAACATACATATGGCTACAATGGTGCTATTGGGGTAAGTGGTACCAGTGCTCGGAACACTCTGCTTGCAGACATCATCCTAACACCACTAGCCATCATGTAATTTATATCAGTTAAACAGTCCCGAAAGGTCTGCTGTGAATTTAGGAAAATAAGTTTTATATAGCACATCGTAATGCGCTGCACTTTAAATTGCCCATAGTCTTGTCACTAACGGTCTTTTGTGATTATCTACCAGACCAGACAGCAGGGCTGATTTAATAAAGCTCTCCCAGACTAAAGATGATAGACTATCATGGGAGAACTTGAGTGATTCAGCAAAGCTGGAATGGATTCCTTCAAAATTATTTGCTATTAGTTGCCAAATGTTTTCGATCATAGACCAGAGCCATTATAGGTTTGTTGGATCATCCAAATTCTGGTCAAGATAGTCTATCTTCTCCAGTTTTAGAAAGCTTTAATAAATCAGACCCAGTGGGCTAGGATACAGTTTCATTGGTGAAACCGGCAAAACCCGGAATAGATTTCTTCAAAGTCATTTGCTTTTTGTTAGCAAATGTTTTCAATCCTGGACCAGATCATTATAGGTTTGATGATGAAAATGTATCCTCTCCAGTCTTAGAGAGCTTTAATAAATCAGGCCAATGTCTTTAGAAACTGGTCATCAGACATAGGGTTCATTTAAACATATAGGTCCTTGCTGGTAAGTAGAATAATCACATGTTCAACAGGGTCCAAGACTCTCTTTTTCAGCCAACCCATCTTAGCCTCATTCATTATTACAAAGCTGTCAATCTGATACTGGCAAAACAGTTCCTTTTGCATTGACAACCTTCTGGCCTCCATGTCAGCCCAAAAGGTAATTATCTGTGAAGGAAACTGCAAACTTCTTCATTGTTTTCCTACAGTAGTACCTACCTACTGTAAACAAAAACATAGTCTCTTTCTTACGGTCTCAGGACTCAATCACAAGTCAATCCACTTTCCCTCCTCTATTTTTTTAATTCGTAACATACGTAGCAATTTAGTAGGCATAACATAATAGGGTATAAAATGTTTTATGTACTTCTAAAGTATTGTTGTGCAATGTTTGGCATACCAGATCCATAAAAAATTAAAAATGCATAAAAGTATGTCCGTGTCAGACATATTAAGACACTTTTGGGGTTAGCTTGGTTTCCAATAAACATCATCATGTCTGACCTTAGGAAAGAACTATTTTTGGGGGAATGTTTACAACTGCTGGAGAACAATGTAAACCAGACAGTTCTTGGCTATGTTAATTCACTACGTGGTTGATGTTGTCAGACTTTTTACAGCAAGTGCAAACAGTAATTATGGAACATTCTGTTTCATCTGTGTTATAACATTTACAAATGTCAGTTTGTGGTGTTGTGTCATATGAATGTAAAATTGTAAAATGAATCAAGTTACTGACTTCAGTTGAATGTACCCTAAAATCTGACTAAGGGCTACACACAACTTTGTTAGTAGCATTAGGATGTGTTTTGGAAAAGTTGGCATGCAAATTAACTTTTTACCAGACGTGTTATCTGAGTCAATATTTTGCCAAGTTAGATATAGCTTGAGTATAGGGTTTCAACTGTTTAGTTTATGTGTTCTCTGTTGAATGTATGAATGTATGAGGTATGTACTGTAGTGTTAATAGTCAGGGTGTAATGGTGATATACAATCACATTTAAATCTTTAAATCATCCACTTGTTTCCTAGTTGTTTCTTTCTGTTTCCATTCACTATGTGTATTTGAAAAATTGTCATTATCATTTGCATGTTACTCTAGTAAATAATACCAATAAACAGAATTCTATCATGGGCTTACCAGTTTATTTGGGTTTTTTGTTTTTGATAAAAATGTTTGCACTGGGCACCTGTTTTGATGGTTCCCTTATGGTATGATGGTTTTTTTATTGCTAGTGTGCTGGGTCCACATTTTTGTCCTAGGCTCTTGTCCTGGAGGAACCCGTTAGGGTGCTTGAGGGGTGAAGGGGACCTTTCTCTAAGGAATTTTGAAAATGCTTGGTTCAGTTTGAGGTGCTAAAAATATAATACAGCCAACACACTTTAGATCACTGGTGGAACTAAAAGATCAGTGCTGCTATTCAAAAGTATATGTAAAGTACTTGTTGTTTAATTACCTACAGTTCCATATTTAGATGGATAGTCCTGATTTTTTGTGTTTTTGCAGTTGTGCACAAGACATGAACAAGTTAAAATTGTGCATTATTTTTTACGGACGAGGGAGAAACATGAGGCTGCAACTAATTTATATTGTTCATTAAAAAAATTAAAATAATAAAAACCTAACTACTTACCAAAAACACCAACTATGGGACATTACAAGTCACCAGTCTTCTTTCTTTTTATCTGTTGCATCAGAGAATCCAGTCTACAGTACCCACAATGCGATGCTTCTTGGTGATGTGCTCACTATCGGCTGCCCATTATGGGTTCCTCACTAGAGTCCTCAAAGGGATTTTTACCGTTTATTGAAGCCTCCAGTGTCACCCAAAGGGGTGGAAAACACACTGGCAGTAGAGAGCAATGGGGAAAAACTTTCTATTGTTTATGGGTGCTATGCAACAGGCATCATGGGGGAATAACAATCATATGATCAGTTTCAGGTTAGCTAACCTTTCACAGTAGTAACATCACCAAATCTCACTCCAAATCCTGTGAGACAGTCATAGGAGTAACAATTTACATGATCTCACATTGTAGATTATTATTTCTCAACTGCCGTGCTTTAACAATGAACAATTTGTGCTCTCAGGTCAGTTTAACTAAAACCAATTATATTTTTGGCAATCTATAAAAGACACATTCTTCTCACTGGTCAGCAACGTAGGAGGCATTCTTCTTACTGACCACTAATTATTATTATTTCTATTATTATTAATAAACAGTATTTAAATAGGTATATTTATATAGCCCCAACAGCTGTTGGGCTTCCTGGGCACAGTCATGTTGTCAGTAAGGGCACTTTCAATTTTCAGGAGAAATTTAGAACAACAGTAATATCTTCACAATCTTCACAAGGCACAATTAGCATTTTAGTTACATTTTGGTTCACTTTTGTGTATTCAGTTTACTTCAAGAAAGTTCAAGTTTCAATAATTCCACCAGGTTTTTAAATATGTATGTGTCTCTTTTTAAAAGGGATGCAAACAAATGCAAGAAATCACTTCCGTGAAACTCCTAATGTGCTTTTAAAATTTCATTTTGTTTTTTGGGGGGAAAGAACTATTTTATGAATAATAAAATGCTCTAAAATTTAACAATTTCATTTTATGGTTATACACATATTGTTAGTGTTTTATGATTTTTTTCATAAATTCAAGATAGGTAATGCACTGTCAATGTCTGCTTTATAGCAAGCTCCATTTTAAGCATGCAAAAAGCTGTTAATGTAATATTTGATTCTTATAATCGTAAATTTTGGGCTATCTAATCGACAATGTCATGGCTCAGTATGGAACAATGACCACTGTACAGCACAGTGGCAGTCTACTTTTATTTGTTTTATACATCAAATTTGTCATTAAAAGCAAAATTGACAATTACTGATTAATATCAGTATAATAATAATAATGTAATTTTATGTTTTCCTAAAGTGTATGTCAAGACAGAAAACAATAAAAAATATGCAATATATCTCCACGATCCATCCTTGTTTCCCTTTGTTTCTTCAAAGACCAATGAGTACAGAAAAATATTTGTTACATAGTTACATAGTAGGTTAGGTTGAAAAAAGACATAAGTCCATCAAGTTTAACCATTCGGGAAATAAACATATCCCAGATATAAAACCCTATAAGACATAGTTGGTAAAGAGGAAGGCAAAAAGAACCCTGGTACAACTTGCTTCAACAGGGGTAAAAATTCCTTCCTGATTCCATGAGGCAATTGGATGTTCCCTGGACCAACAGTCACTGGTATTTTTACTTTAAAGCCTTAAAACCCAGTTATATTCTGCGCTTCTAGAAATACATCCAGCTTTTTCTTAAAGCAATCTATAGTAGTTGCTGAAACTACTTCCTGAGGGAGCCTCCTTTTTACATCTTTTGTTATATTCTTTATAGGTTTCAAATGATGAAGGTGATCGTTCATTTTTAAATTTTTGGAATGCCCTTTTCTTGTTCCCTATGGCTTTTTTAACATCAGCTGTAAGCCACATAGGTTTTCATTTTAGCCTCTTAAACGTATTACTCATTGGAATATATTTTTCAGTTTGCTTTTGTAGAACAGACTTGAAACATTCCCATTTCTGTTCTTTGTTCTTTGAGGACAATATGATCTCCCAGCCCAAGTCACAGAGAGCCGCCCTTAATAATGGAAAATTTGCTCTCTTAAAATGAAATGTTTTTATCGTTCCTGTTTTTGCTTCCTGTTTACAGCTAACATTAAATGAAATCATATTATGGTCACAGCTACCCAGATTCTCTTCATTTGCACATCCAGGAGAGTATCATTTCTAGTTGGGGCTTCTATAAACTGTACCATAAAATTATCTTGTATTAAATTCACAAATTTCCTCCCTTTTGCTGTTCCTGTAGTGCCATTACTCCAGTCAATGTCAGGGTAGTTGAAATCTCCAATGATTAAAACACTTCCACTTTTTGCTGCTTTTTCTTTCTGTGCTACTAGTTGATTTTCTATTTCTTCCTTAGCACTGGGGGGCCTATAGCAGACTACAATCATTAATTGTGTGTTATTCAACCCCACATTTAGCTCCACCCATAATGCCTCAACCTCATTGCTTTTTTCCCTTCGCAATTTATTCTTTCACATTCACTTTTAGATCACTTCTCACATACAGACAGACACCACCACTCTTTCGTTTGACTCTGTCTTTACAAAAGAGAGTATACCCAGGAATATTGACAGCCCAGTCATGCGAAGAGCAAAGCCAGGATTAAGCAAGGCCAACTAAGTCATATTTCTCTTCACTCATTAAGGCTTCCGACTCCCCTATCTTGTTTGCTAGACTTCTAGCATTGGTGAACAGGCTCTTGAAATCAATGCCGCTTTTACCATCCTTGTTTGGCAAATCATTTTGTTTTTCAGTACAACTAGTACTGCACAATCCAATGTTTGTTTGTAACATGGGAAGCTCCTTACAATGATCCATAATCCTCCCCCCAACTATACCCAATCCACCATCCACTAGTGTCTGACCCCTGACTAACCTTTCTGCCACCTTATTTGACTGACCCATCCCCTCTGTTCTAGTTTAAATATCCCTCCACCATTCCCCTAAATCTTTCCCCTAGCACAGCAGACCCCCTTTCATTTAGGTGCAAACCATCTCTGGCATACAGGTTGTACCCCAATGAAAAGTCAGCCCAGTGCTCTATAGACCCAAACCCTTCCCTTCTACACCAGGACTTAAGCCATGAGTTTAGCTGCCTAAGCTCCTTCTGCCTCTCCTGTGTTGTGCATGGCACAGGCAATATTCCAGAGAATATAGCCTTGGAGGTCCGTTTCTTCAACTTGAAACCTAGTTCCCTAAACTGATTTTTAAAGATCCTCCATCTTCCATCAATATTGTCATTGGTTCCAACATGGTCCTGTCCAGCCTGAACCTTGAACCCTTGCACCAGGGGAACAGCAAACCATTCGGTTGAAGGGATCCGGATGCCAAACTATTCTATCAGTCCTCCTGATGATAGAATCCCCTATGACAACCAATTGTTTTTACCTTCCTGCGTTTCCCTCCCCACCACTACTAGATGTGCTCCTCTCGCGGCTGTTAGGGGTAGCAGTAACATCTAGAGTTGCCACCACTGGGTCTGCCACCTGCACATCTTCACATAACTTTGCAAACATGTTGAAGGTGCTCAAACACAGGGCTGGTCTTCCTTTTCTGGGGGCCCCTACCACTCCCTTTAGTTACATTAACCCAACTCCCTACATGCTCATCCAGATTAACCTCTCCCCCCTCCACATCTAAGCCAATAACTGCCTACTCAGTTAGCAGGAGACCCCTCTCAAGGTGATCCAGTGATTTCCGTATTGCAATGCGCTTCTCCAGCTCTCCAATGCAAGATACCAGAAAGGCGACTAGCACACATCTGTCACAGTGGTATTCACCTAGAATTCCACCTTTCTACCACTCATCTTCCCAGTAACAATGTTGTTTGTTTACATGGAGTTATAAATGTTTACTTACAGTTTGTGCTTACTATAAGGATTTAACTCCATTTGTTTTCAAACTCTTGTTTTTTCTAACTAGTCCACTTGTTTCACAAGCCAGTGTCAGTGTTGGCAGTGTCAGATTTCTTTTGTTTAACTATTACTAAAACTAAATCTTCCCACTCTTATCTCCACAACATCAACACAAATTTTAATGTAGTCCAAGAACTATATAACCTGTAAGTCAGATTAAAGACATATTTACATAGAGTTTGACCTGCCTATTGGTGCTCTTATATTGCTAGTGCTATGCTGACTTCATAGATCCCCCTCCTCATAGACCTTCTTGTTTCTCTATTTAGAAATTAATATCAACTTCTAGCAGAATGTCTAGCAAACCAAAAGATGTTTGGTAGGACAGAATACATTAATCCAATATATATTTTTAATTGTATTATTCATAAGCAAACCTCAAACTCAACTGTCCAGTCCCTTCAGTCAATGGGAGGGATAAAAAGACGTTCAGGATAAGCTCTGAGGTGATATAGTCAAGGGGTACACTGGGCTTCTCACACAGGACTCTCTCCCCACTTCCTTTTGTCAACTCTGGGCCATTTACCAAGCACCATTACTGTGACTTGGTAGGACAATAGTAGTCATGTGTTCTTCCTTGCCTGAAAATTCAAGGTCATTTCTTAGCTGCTGCAGGTAACATAAAGAGGGGGAAAGATAGTATAGGTAAGCACGTGCTACTAGAATGGGAAAGTGCATTAAAGCAAAATTTGGGAGTATGGTACTAGGCCCATAGTACTGTGGTACTAAGGCTAATTCCAGACTTAGGGTAAACCATATTGGTTTACCTGCATGACTAACCACACTCCCAACCACTTCCATTCAATCAAATGGGAATTGTTGGGAAATGACTGCATGGTTACATTTGCTCCTCTGAACTGCACCTCCACTAATGTAAGGTCCTGTGTGGACCTATAGTGCAATTTTCTGCTCCTGGGCATAGATCTGTAAATTATTATTAACATTTATTTAACATTTGGTACATTAAATATTATTTTTTTATGCATTAGGTCCATAAGGTCTGAACATAACATTTCACTAAAAGTACTTGGAAGTGCTGATTGTGGAAGTTTTACCTGCTTTTAAAGCAGTCAATTTGTCCATTCACCTTATTCCTTTTTATGCAGAAATCAAAGTCTTTACTAGACTAAGTCTATACTATATTAGGCAAGCCATAATTTTGCATAGATGGGTTAACTTTTATCTGAATTGTGTGTGTGTTTTTTATGTTATTCCTTGCCATTGTGTCTTTCACTTGACTATTCAGGAACACTTTACTTTGACACTCCAATTTTAATGTCAAACTTTTAAAAATCACAAAAACCCCAGTGAAATAGTTCAAAGCTCTTTGACTAAGACCCTAAAACCACAAACTTTTCTATTATCTGCTGTTTTGCTCTATCCATGCATTAATTTTAGTTTTAGCTTTGTTATGTGAATATGCCTATTTTGTGAACCTTGTATTCTTCTTGATTGCAATACAGATTTCTCCAGATACTCAAAGGAGAAGGCCAAGTTTAATTAAAAAATAATTGCTATAATTACTTACAAAAATAAATGTGTAATTGGCTTTGCCTTTAGTTGTGCTATACTGTTCAGTTTTAAAGTTTAAAGACGGGCCGTTACACTTTGTTATTGTTATTCACATAAAAACAACTTTTGTAAAGATTATATTACAATGTGCAGACAACATTTACGGTACTTGTTTGTTGTTGTTGTTGTTAGTACAACATTATTTGAGGGATAAATTATTTGTAACAATTGTGATTTGTGGTAAATGGTATTTATTAGACTTTGTACTTAGACATAAAATATTTTTATTTAAAAATAAATGAAAACTCTGCAGGTAGCAAGTTTCTTCCTACATTTCTGATTAATTTGTATATAGTAAATGCTGGGTATCAGTAATTTTATTTTGACTAACCATTTAAAGGTGAAATCTATGATAGTGTACTACATTGCAAAATCTAATTTTACTTTTATGCATAACATATATGGTGTCATACGTGACAGTAAATAGGCCTTTGCTTCCTAGAACTCAAAGGAATTACATATACTATTTACCCGTCAAAATGTAGGCACCCCTGCTAGATGGCATTGCTAGATGGCAAGAGATCAAAAGAAAAAAAATTCCAGTCGATTGGAAAAGGGAGGATGATGCCTTCATAGGCAGATAAACATTATAAGCATTATGCTATTGAAAGTAAAGATGATTTTTATCCAGAATTTTTACTTTTCTACAACATATTTGTACAATTACTGAAAAATAAGAGAAAAAGAGGAATAGGATTAGTAACAAATCTAAAAATCTTAAAATTTTTTAACATTTTTAAAAATTTTGAGCTGGCATTACAGATTATGTTCTGTCTGCAATAAAGCAAACTTATCTGAGTATTTGCATGGAACTATAGGTTGCATCACCCACAGAAACAAACATGTAAAATGTAAAAATGTATCTGTGAATATGGAATGGGTAAAGAATGTGGATTTCTATTCCGCTGATCAACAGAGGCAGTAGGCAAGGCTGTAGGCCTGTGTACCTTCCCGACTATATAGCGATCATCCACAAGGTCATCTCAAGAACTCCTAAATCCTGATAGCTGGTTATCCTACTGACCAGGAAAAGTGGGCACACCTATTGCCTCCTCTGTTTCATCTGACAAGCAGCATCAGAGAGTTGTCCCAGCAATGTAGATAAGGATTCCGAAAGGCAGCGATGCAACTATTCTTCACCAAGGCTTGACCAGCCAACTCCAACATACAGCTGATTAGCTTCTCCAAAAGGCTGATGAAAAGTGATCTTAAATGCTGTCTTCTTCAACGTACATGGCTGGGTGTGTTCAAATTACTATATATACCCTTTGAGGCATCTATGTGGATCAACTAACAGCTGCACAAGGTATTTTGAAAACTGCAACGGTAAGCACACCTGCCCCATCAGACTATATATGTTGCATATATGTTATAAAATAGATAACCAAAATGAATTAGACATATGATAAACAAAAAGTAAACAAACACAAGTGGGAGGGCTGCTAAATTCCCATTAAGGGGAGGGAAATTCTCTCCCACAATACATTCTTCTCTATAATGCACACTGAGATGTGCATGCACCAACCCCGGCATGACTGACTGCTGTAAATAAATATACTTAAGTGTGCATGGATGGGAGTTTCTTCGTAATTTCGGCACTACCAATCACAAAATCACAAACCACAAAGAGGACAATGTTCATTTGCAGCTGATGATGTCTGCACCTGTGAAGGAACAAGGAAAAGCAAGTTAATTTAAATAATTGTGAAAAGGCAGGTAAGTTTATTTTATTGTCTGAATAGCCTTCCTTTCTGCAATAAAGAACCTACTTGCTTGAAATTGTTTTTGTTTTTTGGTTCTATTTTCATACATATATAACACAATGAAATGCTCTATGGTCTAACTGTCTCTCACAGCTGTCCCTTCCTCTTGTACTCTGAAACCTGCTAAAATTTTATTAAGCTAATAAAAGGAAACAATACGGTATACATACTAGTGGCATCTGGGGAGAATTTAGCCTTAAAATTTGAGTGTCTTGTAAAGTTTTTTTTTACATATTTTTTGTTGGTCCTAGAGATTTTTTTTTTTGCTTTTGCAAGGCCAGACTGGCAAAAGTAGTCCTAAAATCTTTTTGCCATGCCCAAAATCTCTGCCAGGCCTAGAATATATATATAATTTCTGAATAATTCAATTTAGCACAAAAGAAGCATGTAAGACTTTCCCCAAGCTTGGTGTAACAGCATTATTTCTCCTAAATGAGGGCTCATTGAACTCTGTAATACTTTAAAAGAGTTGTTTTTCTTTTGTCTTAGTAGTTTTATAAACCTTTAATCATAATGATGCTGTTTTGCCCAATGACCACCATATATTGTTTTGATATTTACATGGGTTAACTTCTTTGAGCTCATCTATCTCTCAGCTTATCTATGGATCACAGATAAAAAAAGAGATGACTTATTTCCAGTATATATAATTTAAAATGCAAGTGACTGAGCTGTATTACCAGTATGATTGTAAAAGGTTAGTGGTAGGGTAAAAGAAATGATGCAGACACCAAATTTTAGGGCCAGAAAATTGCAATATTTTATGTTTATCCTAGGTTTCGATAGACTTTAAAACAATTACACCGCCTTTTTTCAATGTTTTTTTTTTTAGTTCCCAGCTATTTTACATTTACTGAATTTTGGTTGGTAAGCTTTGCTCATAGCACATGGCTCTGCTCAAATATACAAAGGCTAGCATGACCGTGAATACGCACATAAACATACTAAATAATATTCATTAAATTATGTATAAACTACAGATGGAACTGCTGCTAGAATTCACAAATGTATTTCTACAATACACTTGTATGTAAGAAGTCCTTTTGATTATTTAATAAGATGACGAAGTGTGCACATGTGTTGTTCGGTATTTAGGAACATTTTAACAGTTATTAAATAAACCCCATTGTGTCTTGTTCTAGTTCATTTGATTTGTTGACTATTAGAATGGGTTTGTTTATATGCTGGAGAGCACCTAACCATAATGCTCCCTGTGATGTAAACTGAAATGACATCCCTCTAATCCCTAGACACTCGTGTTGGGCTTCTGCACGTTTTAAATTAGAACTAATTTCAATTTAATCATTATTAGATCTATCACCCAGATAGAAAATGCTCATTTAGACTACAGAAGCAAGAAAATGTACTATTTATGAACTAACCACCTATTTCCCCCTGTAGCAAAGAAGTTACACTATGACATCTAGAATTAAAAAATATGTGTTAAGGACAGTTAACCCTTTTCTAACTATATCTAATGTTATTCAGTGCTTGGGTACTTAGAATAGTAAGACATTCCAAAATTGTATAACAACTGCTTTCCTTTACACTATAAATAATGTATTAAAAGTTTACTGGTTATTTCTAATTTTTGCACAATTTTTGAAACATTGAACACTCCCCTTTCATGACTTCTATACTGCTCCTATTTCTGTATTAGTTATAGAACATAAAAAAAATACTCCAATGCAGGAGTAAGGCCAACATGTAGTTTACAGCCATTTTAGGGCTCCCATATACATACCCAGGGGCAAGTTTAAGACTTAACCTGTAAGGAACTTACCCGCCCTGCGAGCCCGCGGTGTCCCTGGGGTTCCCAGCCACAGTAGCAGGCAACATGGCCGAGGCTGCTGTCCTGCTCGCAGCTTGTCTGTCTCTACAGGCGGAGGGATCCGCCCTGGCCAAAGTACTGTTCAGCCAGGCAGCAGCCCTTGCATCCCTTTGGATGTGGTTCCTGCTCCCAGCACTCCTTTGCAAGTGCAAAGTAGTGCAGGTCCTAGGGGTACTGTGGGAAGAGGTGCGCGTGTCACCATGCGTCCCTCTTGTACCCCCCGAGGGCGTGGCACTCGGCTGCCTCGCCCTAGGGCGGGACAGAGTTAGTTTGAATTCCCTGCGGCCAATCAGCTGCAGGGGATTTACTCAGTCTCCTATCAGACAGTGCCAGGTGGCGCAAGGTGATTGGTCATCCTGGCCATTTAAGGAGAGCCTGTCCATTACACCATTGCCCGATATAGCCTCTGTTACCACAGTGTGCTTGGGTGTGTCTTGTATATGTTAAACTTTATCTGCTTGTCATCTCCTCAGTGACCTGGTCTGAAACTAACTCTGATTGAACTCTGCCAGCCCTGACCTCGGATTGTTATTGACCATTCTGCCTGCTGCCAGCCCTGACCTCGGATTGTTACTGACCTGCATTTGCCTTATCCTTCTGTACCTTGCTTGATTGAAATTAACCCTTGCTGTGCTGTGCCGCTTTGAATAAACCTGATTCAAGGATATCTGGAGTTGGTTGTGGTTTGTGTGCCCAGGCGCATTACATAACCACAGCATTTACTGATGAATACTGGAAATATGAACTATCTCTACTCTATCAACAGCTGCAATGCAAACTACAAAGCAACAGCAACAAACATCAGCTAACTGAGGTTGGAACACATGCCTTTTCAAATCAATGGATGTGGCTGACTGTTCAAGGGGGGTCATAAGCTGCATGTTGCATCCAAAAAACCACAATGCCACCTACCACAATGCAAACATGTACACAAAAAGCTCAAAACCTCAAAATAGCTCTCTTCTCATACATTTGAATGGGAGTTGTTTGGAACACAGTCAAATAAGTGGTAAACCACTGCAGATTTTCCACAAATTATAAACTAGCCTATTAGATTTTACAGCATTGAACAGCATACATTATAGCACATTTAGTTATTAAAGTATTTTTCAGGGAATATGTGTGCATGCAGATTCAGGCTCCATTTGATGCTTTACTCAACACTGGCACTTTTTTCCAGGTTCCACAATGCTCATCTTTGTCCAGGAACCTAGGACTTATATCATGTCTGGCACTCTTTTCTCAGCATGCCAAAAAAAAATTTGATGCATTTCATGGTGTATGTGCCATGCAGTATAAATAGAAAAAAAAGTGCAAGGAGTATAGGGCTAAGGGCAAAAAAGACTTGTTTCTTTTCTTTTTTTTCACAGCAAGACTTTCCTATCACTTTACATTTTTTTTCATGTACCATGTTGTCGGCACTTACCTGGAAATAATACAGACTGGAAGTCCCCAGCATGACACTGAGCTGAAAATTTCACTTGAAATAAAAATGAGATCAAACAACTAATTCTGATAACGTATGCAGAATTAATATAATAATTTTAGAGTGTAAATTTAAATTATTGCAAATAGCTATTTTTGATGGGTTATCTTTAACATTCATCAGCTGATAGATGTATGTTTTAAAGTATTATAAACTAGTACCAGGGAGTGCTTTAAAAAGTTCAGAGGGCTATTCTGCTGCCTAAAGTAAATGAATTATGTAAGTGCGGCATGTTGGCAAAATTACAAACAATTGATACTGTTAAATACTTCAAATTTTTTGAAAAATAATGGATTGTCTTGAAAGCATTTATATGAAATTATAGGTTACTGGTAGCAAATATCCTCTCACTAAGGGGAATGTAATATAAGGAAAGCAATGGCAGGGCATAACTTGTACAATGGTTTTCATAAAAGAGTGCATTGGCTGCTGGAATTGAATCAGCCTTCCATAAAGAGGTGAATGCCATAAAACAATGTATAAATCAATCTGATAAACAACTCAATGCCCTAACTCAGACATCAGACCTGCTGGATAATAGTGTGTCAGCTCTAGAGTGCTCTCAAACTTCCTTTTCTAAACACATCACCACCCTACATTTAAATATGGAAAATGGGGATAATCACACTAGGTGAAATAACATCTGGTATTCCTAAAGGCATGTCAGGCTCTGATGTCAAAACTGCAATCTCAGGGACAAACCAGACCCTGTGATGTTCTCTGTTGTATATACTTTTAAATGACTGAAAGACAGACCATGGATTTTGTTAGTGCTACTATCTAACTTATACCAGACATTTACACTATACCGATGCCGCATGGTGAAACCTCTGCTTAAAAAGTTTTTTCCCCTTCAAAATCCCATTAGAAAATAATCTCAGATTATATGTGGTTCCTACCAGTAGATGGCACTGTGTTCTCATGTAAAGTGTGTAATAAACTATGCCATCAGAAACAAGAGTTTATTAGACTTTACATGAGGACACCATAGTGCCATATAGTGGTGGCCAACAATAATGCACAAAAGATCATTTAAGAGCAAGTGACCCATCATAACCAATTCAAAAGTACAATGTTGTATTGATTACTCATTTCTCTCTAGCATACTGTACCATTTGCCTACTTGTTTCTATTGCAAGTGCCTGTTTGTTGCACATATACAGTCAAGACGGGCATGTGTATTGTATAATTGCACATGTTTAAGCTGCATTTTGTCACTATTGCTAATTTATTTATTTATTTTTTTGCATACAGTTTTAATTATCTATATGTTCTCTGTGTATCAAATACTAACTTGTGACTACTAGTATTTTGGCTAACTGTTGTCTGTATATTTTCATGATTTCCCATTATTTTCCTCATGTACTATCCCAGTGGATTACCTGCAGAACTGATACTATCATGCTCTTATATTTCAAACAGGAACTGGAACGCTGCATGCATTGCTGTTTTCCTCTAAATTTTGCCAAGCTGTGCATAGTTTGGGGCAACTTTAACATGAATTAAATAGAAACTGCTGGCTTTATTTTAATGTAACATATATCAATAATTTTATCAGTAGCCTCTCTTTAATATATGATTTGTGAAAACTAATCAAAAAGCAGAGTGGTAATCAGTCAGTTGATATGCATTTCTGATGAGTTCCTATACCTATGCAGGGTGTCGCAGAACTCCCTATCCTGTACCAGAATTTGGCCAGACTCTTTAACACTGAAAATTTGGGCTCCTATCTTTGGTTTCTGAACTAAAGAAATCAGATGTGTTTTGATGTGAAAAAATTGAGTTCTTATGACTGCAGTGTCTCAGTAGACGGGGATATAAGAGGCATAAACGAATTTCTTTTACATATATCCCTGTACTTATGTATACTGTAATTTAGGAAGCTGCCATCTGGACGCCATCTCTGCATCTAGGCTAAGAATCAAGGATGGGGTTTTACATTTGTTAAGAATGTCTATATTATTAATAACCCTTCGGGTGTTATCACTTGCATGACGAAAGGGGATAAAACCAGTTTGGTCCCCATGCACCAAATATGGCAGGAAATTAGAGAGTCTGTTGGCCAGCAGTTTGGTGTAAATTTTTAGATTCAAGTTAAGTAGTGCTATGAGTCTAAAGTTAGTGCAATCTAACAGATCTTTACCCGGTTTGGGTATAACCGTGATATGGGAGCTGGAAATGGAAGGTGCTATGGGTTTACCCCGCAAAAAAACATTAAATAAAGCCTCTAAGTGTGGGAGTAATTATGGTAGAAAGGTTTTGTAATATAAGTACGATAGATTATCGGGACAGGAGCTTTATTAGAAGGAAGATGAGAGATAATTTTAGAGATTTCTTCCTCGCTAATGGGATGGTTGAGGTGTTCTAGGTGCTCTTCCGACAGATGGGGGAGTTCTAGTTCTGCTAAATAGGAATCTATTTGCTCCTGCAGAGTGCTCCCCATGGAGTTCTGTGCTTGATGCACAATCTGATAAAGTTGAGTGTCATAGGTTTCAAAACAGGAGGCTATACAGAACGGATCGTATTCTATTACCCCATGTTCGTCCTTGATGGCCATGAGAGAGGAATTAATCTGTGCATCCTAATTTATGTGCCAATAGCGTATTTGCCTTGTTACCTTTGTGGTAATATAGTTGTTGGGTACATTGCATCATCCAACTGACTTTCCTCAGTTCCAGAGCCCTCAATTTAGAGCGGAGGGTAGTCACCACCTATAGGAGACCCAGTGACAGCTTATTGGCTTCTCCTCTGCAGAGCGTAACTTCCGCTCAGAGTGCAAATTGGAGTTTTATTTTAACCGAGAGCTCAGAGCCACACACTGACCTCTAATAACCACCTTATGAGCCTATCAGAGTGTATGCGCCACTGAACCCTTGTTTTCAGTAAAATCATTTTGAATACCTGTAATGAGGACAGATTTGGTGTCTTTATTTTTAAGGAGAAAGTCATTCAGTACCCAATGGCAGATTCTAGTTTTAGAGGGGGCGAGAAAAACATCCAGGGTGACCTGGGCATGATCTGACCAAGTAATAGGATGTATGTCAGCAGATACACTGTTCCGCAGTAGCGGAAGGTTAATAAAAATATAGTCAACGCGAGTGTGAGTGTGGTGAGGCGGGGAGCAAAATGTGAACTGTCTACTGGTTGGACGCTGAATGCGCCAGCCATTGTATAATTGGTAGTGTCTAATGAGCTGTTGAAAGACCTTGGATTGCTGCAGAACAGAAGTTGGCGGAGGGGATGTGAAGGTAGACAGCCTATCCTGTGTTGGGGAAAAAATTACATTGAAGTAATTTACCCCTGAATATCAGGTAGGTATGGGTAAACACCTCCAGTAAAGCCAGTATCTTGAAGAGAATTGGCAGCTGACACACATTAGGAGCATAAATGCTACACAAAATCAAGGGGAATCCTTCAGCATACCAATTAGGATTATAAATCAGCCATCAGGTTCAATAACAGAGCGAGTTAGTGTAAACTTAAAGGAGTCCTTAATCAAAATGGCAACCCCCGCTTTCTTTCTAGAGGGAGAATTTGCCATATGGGCATGCAAGTAATATTTTGAGGCAAAGTTAAAAGTGCCTGTGTAATCATAATGTGTCTCCTGCAGGAATATAACCTCTGCCGAATGGTGTTTAAATTCCCTGAGCACCAACTTCCTCTTATTGTTAGAATTCAGACCCTTAAAATTGAGAGAGAAAATTTTAGTCACCGTTGAAGTACAATATGATTAGAACCATGTTACAATGTCCACAGTTCTTAGCAAAACAGGTAGAGAGGAAAAACCCTACACCTAGAATAGCATCATGAAGTAGTGAAAATTGGGGGACCACCAAGCCATGCCCCCCTTATTAGTCTCTTCTAACCATATATTTAAATATCTGCAAGGGGCTATTAAAATAAAAAAAAATAATATTTTAATTCTTTTATAGAGATAAATTAGAAAACTTTAATATACTTATTTGAAATGTTATAAGTGACTTTTTGATATAATAGAAAAATCTATTTTGGGTTAACAAATTTTTTTAAGGTATATGACTTGATATTTTATTGTATGACTTAGCCTTTCATTTCAGCCCAACTTTCCAAAATTTATTAAAAATATCAGCTTATCAAAATCTGATAACATTTGATTATACCTAGCAATTAATATTTAAATTAAAAAGGTTACACGTCAAAGCACATTTTTAAGAACCACAAATGCAAACATTAGAACAGGATCACTACAAAAATAACCAAAATGCTTAAATAATTTAAAACCCTCTGTGGTGTGCACACCCCAAATTCAAATCTTTACTGGGATGATGTGCTTGTAAAAAGTTTGACAGCTCTTATAATTTTAAATTGCTTTGCACTGAGTGTGCCCAGAAACTTGATCACTTTTAAATTCAAGGGCTTATAAAAATTTGAAGTACTTCAATAATTTTAAATTGCTAGGCATACAGTGAAGACTGATTTAAAATTATATGATGGCTTCAAAAATTTTTAAAAAGGTCTTCAATTTAGAGGTAAATCAAGTGGCTTTATAATTTAAAATACCCAGTTCTGATTGAACTTTTTAATCTATTAATAAATAAACAAATGTTTCATTTAGTTGCTAGGAAATGTGTCAATATAACAATATGTAATAAGAAAGACAACTAAAAGTATACAAAACACATTGAAAGGGTTGTATGATTCTTTAAAGCATGAATAACTTTGGATTCATCGTAACAATTTGACAATTTGTCTGGTCTATGAAGCGTGTTCTTTCTTTATTCATAGAAAGGCAATTTGCATACAAAATGTTTATATCGCTGACCAGTACTATTAGCCAAAGTGAATATATATATATATATATATATAAATATATATATATTTATATAATATATATATATATATATATATATATTTATAGGAATGAGCGAGAATGCCTCTGACATAAAATTTCCCTGAACTTCCAATGGATCCTCCAAATTTCGACAAACCGATTTCATGAATTCCATTGAAGTACAGGTTCCCACGTTCCCTGGGTTGATAAGTACAGCCCAATGACCATGGGAACCTGCTGTCACAGCTAATTGGAGACACGCGAGTGCTTCCAATCAGCTGTGACTCCAGATGAACTCTCAATTGAGTTTTACCAATGAGAGTTCATCTGAGTTTAGTTCCCAAGGTCACTAGGCTGATAAGTACAACCCGAGGAGTGTGGGAACTTGCAGTCACAGCTGATTGGAGACACGCAGGCTTCTCCATTGAACCAGATTGGTCATAATGAACCAGACTGGTCATTTAAAGAAGAACTGTATCACATTATTGACGTTGGTAAAACAGAGCAGGAGCTTATGGTATCCAGAGTATGAGTAACATGATCAAGCATAACTTGGGAAAATTCTGTGAAAATGGCAGCTGCTAAAGCCCATGTATGGTAAATTTTGCTTTTTGTTTGCCTTGAGTTCCCATGCCAGGGAACCCCAGGCAATATCTCGATCTAAAAGTGGAATTATTTATATTCTAAGTAATTACACAGAGGGGCAGAAAATACATAATTTTATTATGAATCATATTATTAATTCCATGGACAGCGTTCAAAATAAGACATCGATTGCACTCATCCTATAGGACCCACATGGTTTGCATTGTGGAATTGACTGTTGGACTGTTTTTTTTTATCTTACATTTCTACATGCAGATGTCTAAATGATTTATTAGGTAAACTAAGCTTTTCATATATCAATGGCATCACCAGACCTAAGCACTCGGGCAGTTGTGTCCCAGTTTAAAAGGCCAATACAGCTAAAACATATGCTGGAGCATATGAGGATGTTATTAATAACACTCAAAAATATATGCTGCATGTACAAGTTCCTTTACCTTGAGGGATCATGATATATTGGGCTATAAAGTAATATTTGTTCTATAGGAGAAAGTCTATTGTTTCCCATTAAGTATGAGTGGCACATTTCTGCAAAAATCAATCGAATCGTGGAAATTACATTTCCATACTACTGCAGAATTTCTGCAGGGAGTGTCTTTAAAACCGCCATGTGGTCAAATCTATGGAAACTTGTCTTACTCATTTGGTGATGGCTCTCCTATAAGTGAGTATTGTTAGTTGTGGTTAATAGCGAAGGTGAATTTATATCTCTGGATTACACTGAGTCTACTTATTTTTAAAAAGTTTTTTTTCGCAAGTGTGTATGTTTCTATTTATACTTAATTCTTGGGGAAAAGGGGTACTAATGTACTCCTGCACTTATTCCCCTTGAAAAGGGGAGAGTATTTATTAGATTGTTTTTAAGGAGGAATTTCAGATTCTACCACAAAACTCCCCAACAAAATCACACATGCTCCTTTTCTATGGCTTTTCTGTTTCGAGAAGTCTCTTATGTTGCCATGAAAAAGGGGAGAAGCAAGCTTGTATTCCCTTCATCACGACCATACCAAAGTTTATGTAGCGTCTACTGTGGGAACTGTACCCTGTACTAATATTCCAATAAGTATATTAATATGTCAATAAGTCTCCCTGAAGTCACTCACAATCATTTGGGGAACAGGTTGTTGTATCAAGGTAGAAGTATTTTTGGTACTACAAGTGTCAGAAAGGGTTAAAGAATGACACAAAACACTGAAGCACTACTTAAATAAAAGTTAGTACTAATCTTTATTGGGTGCATACAATGTTATTGGATGTATACAACCGTTTAAGCAGCAAGATCAACGACTAGGTTTACCCAGGAAGGGCCTATTTTCACATCTTCTAACTGTAATTGTCAAGCAGGGAAAGGCTGGCATTTCTTTACGTGTATCCAGAAAATGTCAACTTCAGCACTCTATTCTATGATATCAGGAGTTAACAAATATACACTGATCTTAATCAATCGAATCGATGTATGACCATTGCTAGCTCACGTTGAACAAACCTCCTTGTTACATTAAAATGTGAAAAAAACTTGCAATTGTTAGTATGAGATTATATTTTGTATATTACCAGCTGCTTTCTTTCTCATGACCCATCAGGCATAACAGCCGTAACTTTCTTCTTATCAAGTCACTCCCATCGCAACAAGTGTGGGAGGTAGGATACAAGATGTTCACAAAGGCACGGACCAGACAGTTTACACAAATCCACCTGTACATCCACGATACGTGTATTCAGTATGTTTTGTTAATTTAACTTGCTAAAAAAGATTAACTATTAGGTGGGTCCCTAGTGGATTATTCGGAAAACCTCACAAATCTTGCTACAGTTGTAGGGTTGAGGCACTGCCCCTCAACTAATGTTCCCCCAAATGTTGAGAGAATACATGGGTCCTGGTACCGTCACCGTCCCACTTTTCCTGGAAAGTTAGACTGAGAAGAGTTTGATTCTAATATTAGGAAGGACCCAACATTTAGATTTAGAGTAATCTACAAAAATATTTCAAGGATTTTTGTATTTTTAGATTACTTCTATACAAAAAATTGAATAGTGGTAACTGATTTGGGCCAAAAGCAAATAAATCTTGAAACAAACTACATTCTGATGCTGATAAACTAAAATCCCAAGCAAATTAACCCCCATAGCGCACTTGGCATGCAATCCCAAAGGTCTCACTAAATGTCACCCCCTCTGCCACCTCCGAACAAATTTTGGTGAAAATTCTCTTTTCAGGGGCTTTGCTAATAATTTGAAAATACCACCATAGACCTTAGTGCAACAAAAATAGGAACAAATCTGATTTATCAACTAGATGAAAATGTGCTATAATGGAAATATCTAATTTCCATTTATTTAAAGCTGATCTCTAGGTTGTCCCTTTCTATCCACAACCCTTTAACTGTTTCCTTCCATTATTTTATAGTATTTATATTAGATTGCACCACATCTCTAGCATTGGGCCTGATTTAATAAAGCTCTCCAAGGCTGGAGAGGATACACTTCCATCAGTGAACCTGGATCATTCAGCAAACCTGGAAATATTTTCTAAATTGTCATTTCCTATTCCAGCTCCATTCCAGCTTTGCCTCATCACCCAGGTTTACTAATGAAAGTGTATCTTCTCGAGCTTTGGGGAGCTTTAATAAATCAGCCCCATTGACTGTTTAGGTTCAAAACTGAAAAATTACACTTTTATTAATACCAAGTTTAAAACAATAAAAGAACAACAGAACAACAGTACAATTACATATGTGACCAACGTCTTAATCATCATACATGGATAATGTGTTCATATATATATATATATATATATATATATATATATATATATATATAAAACTAGTAGTCACATTGCAGCTCAGATGAAATTTGCTATGATGATCCGGTAAAGTACAAAACTGAATAGGATCATACAGTTGATAATTTATATTCAGGAGTTACATTGATTCTGTTACTTCAGATACTCAGCGTTTCTGTGAAGTAAATGAAGAGGAGGGTGGTGTAATGAATAAATCAAAAGCAAACATGTCATATCATTTGAAACAGAATTCACAAATTAATCAAACATTTAGATTTTCTTTACAATAATATAAAAATAAATATTTAAAACAAAACATTTATCTAATTTTAAGTACACCTATGGGGTTCTTCTTTTTTAAAATGTAAAAAAATAATAAATATATAAAATGAAATTATGCATGACATAAGAAAACAATAAAATCAGCTTTAAACAAGTCAGGATTTAGCATTAAGATGTTGATTGGTAAATTGGCTTAAAGAAGACTATAAATCAAAGTCTGTTTGGGTGATAGTTACATTACATATTCAAATCAGTGACAGAGAGGAATTGATGTGATGAAGGTATTTTGATGCTGTGTTAAATTATGTAATAATGTTAAAGGTTATTAAAAAGAAAGCTGGATAGTTAAAACACAGGATGAAGAGGTAAGAGCAAAGGTAAGCAGACCTCAAGTAAAAAAAATGAATTTGGAAATCAGTTAGTAATGCCAAGTTTTGTAGCAATCGTTTCATCAATCATATTTATCTTTTTACAAAGTATTTTATTTTTGTATTTTAAAAACCATGTTCTTCAGAATTTTCAAATTCAGTATATTGCTCTGTCTCTGCCTTACAGCTAGCAGACCTGAATATACAGATTAAATTTATGTATGAGAACTGCTTTACCTGTCAAATTTTTGTGTTTATTTGCATTTAGTTGTGTAAAACCCTTTCTGAAAGGGAAGGGGCCTGACCTTTTGTCTCTGTAGTTTTAAGATTAACCTATAGATCTCCACACCCCTCCTTGTGTTCTGCTGTACAGGAATGATTACAAGGGAACTGTACTAATTCAGTTCAACAGTACCTCCATGATGCTCATAAGAACTTGGGAGGTTGTGCACCAAACACCAAACCTCTTACACACAAGTTTCACTCCCTGCTTATGTTTTTCAACCTAATATTCCCTATTTGGGTACATTGAAGTGTTTCCTCCAGTCTACATGCAATTGTTGGGTATTGCATTGGTGAATTGCATCAAAACATAATTTATCCAGTATATGCTAGTGTTGTGAGGTATGCAAGGCCAAACGTAGTTGGGTTTTTGCAGCAACCTCCTCTATTTTACCTGAGGAAGGGTTAAGGACCTGGATGTGGCTGTGGTTCATGGTAGATCTGCAGCTTTATAGATCTTCATTTGGGATCGAGATCTAGAGTGTATTGGATGGAATGAGCAGACTCCTACCTGTTTCCTGGCCAGGATTTGGAGATGGCTGAGCACCACCTGCCAAATCCCATTAAAAGAAAATTGCCACTTCAGACAGAAATGGAGCTGGAGCCTGAAAGACAGGATGGGAGTTAAGCACCTCCTGGGATACACACGTCAGTTTTCCATGTTCCTTACCAACTGAAAACGTTTTTAGCAATTTAACATGAGAAAGTGATGTGTCCCCTATATCATAAAATTATGGTATCTACAGCAAGCAGCATAATAGACTGCGTATTGAAGTATTATTTTTTTTGTACTCAGAAATAGCACTATGATGGTAATTCTTGCACTTTGTAGTACTGTGTTGTACTGGCAATTTGTAGTAGGAACCTGATATTTCCTACTTTTATGCCACTTCCCACCTATTCACAGTATATACCATGCTTGATATAATTAATATCTATCTCTGGGAATAGGGGAGTTTTACTTTAATATTTTACAGAAGTTAAAATAACGTGAATTACATACTAGCAGATTAGCAATGGTTTATTCACAAATTTCCACCAGTTGTGATTCAGCTTGATCTGCATCAAAACTCAAACTTGGTGGAACAATTCATCACTCTTAGCAAACAATAAAAATCTGGAGAAAATGGATACACCAAAAAGACACAGTAAGGTGAGGGATCGTGATAAGATAGATAGATAGATAGATAGATAGATAGATAGATAGATAGATAGATAGATAGATAGATAGCTGGACAGATAGACGGATAGATATTCAGATAGATAGATAGATAGATAGATAGATAGATAGATAGATAGATAGATAATGCGGGTCTAAATTCTTGTCTATCTGCATGAGTTCTATACCTTTGAGAAACAATGTGGCTCCACCAGTCGTTAAATGTCACGTTGTTCATGATCATGTTTTGTTAAAATTACCTAGGTTTACATGGACCTTATTTTACACCACAAACATTGCCACCACATTAAATACTATTTAAAGCAAGTGTATCATATTAACAAGTGAGAATGCTTAGGAATGCAATGTGACATGGCCAGGATAAATGCTAGTTAATCACTATTGAAAGCGTTCAATAAAATAAAATCAATAAGTGTTCAATAGAATAGAATATAACTCAATTAAGAGACGCACAAAGAAAAGCGCCATCTGACCTTGTCCTTCGAGGCATATTTTCTTATCTGTACTTCACTGCAGCTTATGCATTTAGGACTGACAAGAATGCATTCTCTTAAATGGTTCAAAATCATGGCAGTGACCACGAGTGTTATTATTTAATTAATCCATTACTGAATTATTCTATCATTGCTATTCTGCTCTACATCAATACTTTGTTTCATAAATGTTATTCATTTTAATTTTCTCCCTGCCCTTTCCTTGGGTTAGCTAGATAGCTACACGGAATCTGTTTGGTTATTAATTAAGGAGACTTTGATGGGATTAACAAAATTGTTTAATTTGTATGGCATTAGTGCTTTTTGAAGTGATGTTTGAAAGTGGTCTAATCACCAATTTGTCTTCATAAGCTGCTATTTCTAAGAATACCGTAAAAGTTTTGATAGAAGTTAGTGCGTTGATTATTTTTTCACCTTGACGCCTGATCTTTATTCTACAGTCGGTGTAATAAAGCCTATTTTAATGGATCTAAAGGACCCATGGGTGAGATGTATTTACTCAACAAAAGGTTGAGCTAGGTATCATAAATTAAATTTAACTGATTTCTTCTACCTGTAATAAACATACAGTACAATATAGGTAATAGGTATGAGCTGTAAACAGTGAAATATTGTTTTTTAATCTTAACCCCTTAATGACCTCAATATTTTTAGGTTCAATAAAACATTTCTGGTGTGTATAGGTTAATTACTGTATTATATATTTTTATGATTTTAGGTGATTATTTATTCTTTTTACTGTTACATGGCTATTGTGTATTAATAACTATATATATTGATTTGTTTTGTTTCTCTTGTGATATGATCATTTTAAAGTCTTTAAAGTGATTATTTGATTTGTTGTCATGTTTGCAATTTCATTGGCATTTTTATTTCAACACTTAAAGGAATAATTTTCCTTAATTATCTCACCTCTGTCTCCTCTTCTTTCTGCAACAATTATTTAAATGATCAACTATTCCTAGCATATTCCTAGCATATTCAATATAAACAGATGATCGGTGGAAAATTAGCGTCTAGAAGACTTCAAATGGGATTCAAATATAAAATCAGGTTTGTCAAATTTTAAATCCCCCAACTCAAGATATCATTCACTGATCATGAACATTTGCTCAAACAATGAGCATTATTAAGGCAATATGTATAATAGGTAAGCTGTAAGTAGAATGGTATTATATGTCGGGTCTGTATCAGACATTATTTACTTACTCACCGAATGTTTGAAAGCTGATTTTTGCAAAAACTTCATAAAAAGTATATATATGACAATTTTACCTATTATTTTGGCATATTGTTTCCAAATATTTTAAAACAGACATAGTTTTGACCAAAGTTTTATGATATTCCACAATACTGAGGCATTTTCATTTTTATTAGGATTTATACAATATAAATTGACAAACAGAATTTACAATGTGTTGTACTCACCAGAGAAAAATTCATGCGCCCTCTTACATATTTATTTGGCTCTGAACAACAATAGACATTCTATGCTGTTTATTGCTTTACCAGGAACTGAAAATTGTGATTTCTACGAAACGCTCTTTATTTAATGGCATCATAGGACTTTTTTTTAACACTGACCATTAATATTGCACCTTACAATATTTTATTGAAGAAACTTCATACATCATAACTCTGTGTAGGGCATTCTTCACTACCTATGCACAGTATACAAGGAAATATACATTTGCTTTAATGTATCAAATGGGCAAACATTCTGGCCAGTTTTCAAATCCTTTCTAATCAACTCACAAATTGTTTTTTGTCAGTACCATTGTAACTAAAAAAAGGTATGCTCACCTTGGCCACTTTAGCACAGCATGTGGGCCCTGTAGAAGGCTGATGCCAATTTATATGTCTATCTATAATGATCAGGAACTTACTAAAAGATATATCTAAACAACCATGCACCAATGTGCTTCTGGCTAGCATGGTGGTAATAGGCTCTCCCCAGCAGGGAAGCCTCTATGTGTGACTCTTTGTAAAAAAAATATTACAATTTTATAAAAAGCAAGATTCCCATTGAATGCTGCGTTATGGTCAGGAACCAAGAAGTAGTATACTTACCTCTCTTTGGCCACAGGCTCCCTAAGAGGGGGTTCGCAGGGCAGTGGATATTCTTACTTGTTCATTAGTGTGCAAGCTAAGTATTTAACCTATCACTTTTATTTAAAATAACCACAACAAAAGTTGGAATAAGCTTTAAAAAATTTTAGTATCCAGCACTAGTATTAAAATCCCCCCCACCACCACCATATGTTGTGGTTTCCTTCTCTATCCTGCACTACCATAGGGTCAATGGCTGGCACCAAACCCCTTTCACATCTTCAACCACCTCCCAACCAATAAACACAGCAGCTTTTGGTTTAAATGGCCAATCTTAATAAAATACTGTTTTCATAAATACCATAACAAATTGTTAACACAATACCACTAATGTGAACATACCTTAACAAAAGATAACATTAATTTAACATTAACCTCACAATTACCAACTCAGACTCTCAACTTAACCGTACTGGTTGGTGGCCCTCGAAGGGACCCCAATTACACATGTAGTCTGCTTCCGCCTGATGTGAATTGCTCCCAGCCACCATTTCTGCCAGCTCGGGAAAGATGTAACCCCTTTAACACAGACCACCACCATATTTTATCCAACAAAAACTTTTCCAAAACCATAGAGACTCCACACCAAAGATGGGTCCCCAACTCCACTGTAATCATACGAAGGAACACTGCCCCTCGAGGACCTCAACTACTCAACCCTATTTCACTATTCCATCTGACCTGTAAATATTTACAAATATTACTCCAAAAAACGGACGAGCAGGCAGGAAACTTTCTCCTGCATTCTTTCTAATCCAGTGGCCTTGCCACTTCCTCTTCCTCTTTTAACACCTTAACCCCTCCTTCACTTTCCACCCCCTAAACCTAACCCCTTCTAGATTCCGAAACTAACCTATTACCCTATCCTGTCTGCCCAGCCAGGCCAGCCTTCCACTATGCTCCCTTAACTCGCTCACTCCAGGCCTGATTTTATCTCTTCACCAGAGGATTTTGACGATATAAGTATCATGCAAGTGCCGATTTTGCAGAGAATGACAAACAATGTCAACGTTCAAGCTTTAAAATAATTAAATTGGTCAAATCAAACTGAGGATATGATGAATATGATATGATGAAAATAAGCATGTTTTCATGTATCTTTTATATATCAAGGGTAAATATGTAGTAAAAGGAAAATATAAAATGATTGTTACAGTTCATAATAATATTGACGATAATAACAATACTTATCATTATCATTTTCTATTAAAATCAAATATTGTTCATCAAAGCTACAAATGTTTAAAGTGCACAAAACAGTTGAAGCATTTACAAGGGGATGGGCTATTCTTTTGTGTGCAATTTTTATTTAAATCAAGTCTAGCTTTACAATAGGTAGTAACACAGCAAATACAATATAGAAATTCAATGCTCTTTACATTTGTTCTTCCTTGCAATGTGCTTATTTCAATCCAAATCCTTTTTTTTATTTTCATCATGCAAATGTAGGCTTTATTATCTCTACTACATAAAATGAAAAAAAAAATGATGTGAGCCTGTCTGAGCAGATCGCAGACAGAAAGGAATTGGTGCTTAGGGACAGCAGTGACATTAGTAGCACATGCTTTTTCCCTCTCTGGCTTACAGTCTCTCAGTGACCGGCTATTCCTCTCATTCTAGCTGTAATGGCCTGCACCTCCCGTCATTTACATAATACTCCTCCGACACCTTTACTTTAGTCATCAATCACTGTACTTTCTCTCAGTCTATCTTTTGTCTGAGCATGTCTCTCCTTTATCAGGCCATGCACAAAAGATTAATTTCACAGTTTTTCTTCTTCCTTTCTTTCTCAGCAAGATACAAAGCTCAAGAAATGACAGAAGCAAGATAATGAAAACAACAATGCAAGCATTTTTTTTTGCTCTTGCTGGTTGAATCAGTAGATACTTTTTGACCTCATTCTGTGCTGTACTTCTCTTTAAAAAAAAATCAGCTTGGTTGCATTATTCGGAGATAAAATTATTTAAGAGTTTACCTGAATTGATGAATGTATCAGAATAATGCTGCATTTGTTTGGGGAGAGAAATGAAGGCATAGTGGGATATTAGTTATTAACTCTCATCTGGGAAACAAAAAGGGAGGTAAATTAAAATACAAAGGTTGAATTTACATTTTCAATTAAAAAACACAACATATAGCCCTCCAAGTTACACTGCATTCTAACATGAAAAACGTACATTTAAGCTCACTCAGGGTGATGTCACAGGCCTTCCGGTGAGATACTGAAATTTTTTAGGATTTCCCAAGAAGATATTATCATCATTATCTTCTAAGATTTTAGATTCTTAGCATTCCCATGAACTGGCCTGATGACACATGACAGCATTTTGCCTAAACAGGGCTGTACAGGGTTTTATGTGGTGTTTTTTAAAAGTGATTGCATGTTTACCATGTGGATTTGGTACCATTACGTAATTTGATGCCAAGTCTGTTTAAGGCAGTGAAAGTCCCGTAGTTCATGGTATTTCTTTTCTGGCCCTTAATCTAAGCCTGTGGAAATGTAAAGAATTGTATTAAACGGTTAC
>NC_092861.1:123296848-123329212 GCF_032062135.1 Pyxicephalus adspersus | reverse complement strand
TTTCTCATCCATTGTGCTCACTTTTAGTAAATAAATGTCTCATGAATTTACATATTTGGAGAAGCCCTTCTGATATAGAATTACCACTTTTTATGTTGTTGTTATGCTTACTTTTGTCATTGTTCCAGAAAAACAATTAAGTATTTGAAATATTTGGATGTAGTAGAGGGTCATTTCTAAACAATGGTACATGGATGAACCTTTTAAGACAACAGGCATTTTTGACACTCTTAATATGTTTGGGACTGCATTTCTGCCAAGAGAGTTGGCATTAGGTCAAAACTAATGGGATTTCACTGCTGAAAATTACAGGAAGTATCTTATCTATCACAAAATACCATCAGATGTCCATTCATGACCCAAACACAATCATAAAAAATGATCTGCAACAAAAAGAAGGTAAAGGAACACAACAAATATATGGGTCTCCATAGAGCTTGGTATCAAAATCCTGAAAACAGTATAGTTTTTTTTGCAGTGTTCTAATGAAGGACTTCAAAAAATGTGGAAGAACAAGTTCTCCAGGATGCTTGAAAAAAACTACCAGAAACTGCATGTGTATCTAAAAGAAGAATTAAAGCATCTTTTCACCAAATAATGATTTTATTTACTGTATGTACACATAAAGTGGTTGTATAAAGTGATAAAAAGTGATTACTTAAGTAATGTGGAACATATTTCGTGAACTTTACCTCAAGAATGTGTAGAATTGTTGTATTGTGGACATCTGACTATACTATTGGTCAGGATTGCTTAGGGGCACTTTTGGGGAGACACATTTGTTTTTTAATGGAAAGAAAATACATTACAACTGTCTTAATATATAACCAGATTTTGGTAAGGTCGGTCAAAATGAACCAGAAAAGCCTGAACTAAACCAGTATAAATCACAAGTAGTTTAAAACACAGGTCTCACTTTTATTTCAAAACCCCAAAATAGAAATAGTGGACAGAGAAATGCAAAGCATTTGTTTATGGACCAACTGCACATCCACGACAAACACTGTGTAATATAAAATGTATTTCAAATTCCATACAGTGGTTTCTCCTCTCATGTGAAAACCTTTGGTTTTACCACCTCCTATTAACCTGTCTAGTGATATTCTATCAATGTTGTACAAGCTGCATTCCATATACTCTTTGATTTCCATGCACTGCACAAGAGTTTTCAACAAACAGCTCTGTGATAAAAGGCTGTATTTGGTATGTGAAACAGCAGATCTTGATCCATGGCTGTTCCAGGGGAATAAAGGATTGATCTGAATGGCTCCAATGGCTGTCCCAAAATGAGAGATAAACCCTATATTTTTATGTTTGTAATATAAATAAGGCATGTGGATAACCTTTTACAGAATGGTTTGCTATGCTTTAAATTGAAAGGATGCAATGAGACCTTGGTGACCCAACTTTCTAGAATTTGCGAATACCTTTGAAGTAGGTTTTTGCTAATTGTCTAATGTTGTGAATCTATCCCCCTCTCCTCAAGTATACTATTCATGGTTGGAATATTTATGGTAAATGGAGATCTACTTCATATGATTAAAGCTTTACTGTATTTAATTTTAACCTAAAATGCCCTGGCTTGGGATTCTGATAATAAACATTCTTTTTATGTAAACAAGCATTCTCCAGCCCAAAGGGAAATTAGAAATGTAGCTGAAAAGGATCACAAAGACTGAAAGGAGTACTCTACAACTGGTGTATACCCCTGGAAATTGGATAGTACAGCTTCAGTCTTGGGAGGCTATGTTTTAACCCAAGATTCACCCAACTTTTACCCAAAATATACACATTTTTCCTATTGGATTCATAATTTTCAAATTAAATCTATGTGACAAATATGTATATTTGCTTCTTTCTGCATAAAATATTACTAAAACATATGAAGAAGCAAGCCTGTAAGTTGTAAAATTCATGTAAAATAACTGTCAGCACCTGCTGACAACAGGCTTACTCACTACTCTTTGTCGTGGCCACTCCACTTTCCTTTCTGCTGGGTCGTGAGGATGGGCTCCTGCACAAGTNTCTGTGCCTCTCTCAGCTCTGGGTAATCTCCATTGGCACCCCCTGCCAGCATAGTTGGGCACTGTCCAAATAAGCCTTCCATTTAGTTGTCTTGACCCCACCAGACTCTGCTTGACTTGTATTTTTATGAAAGCTGAACTTAAACATGCCTGTATTGTTTTAATAGCATAGTGTTTCTAACTGTTATCACCTACCATCCCACTAGGGTGCCATCTTTTACATAATAAAGTTCTAGGAATGACACAGCGTACCTCCTATGCTGAGTGAGGACTTGTCTAAAGTTGAAGACTATGGACAAAGATTGGGGGACTGGTGCCTGGACAAAGCATTGGCATTTACCTAAAAGCTTTGTAAAAAAAATAAGGTAAACATGGCTATATTAACTTTAAATCCTGGCTTTTTTATCTTCGGTCATTTCATATCTTAGGTCGGTTCATTTTAGTCTGTAAAACCATTGGGAAGTTTATCCCTCACTTAACTGTAAGACCTATAAAACAAATGATGGGAGGGGGGTTCGGTTGTCATTGGGACAGGAAGGCGCTGATAGCAATATAAACAGATGCCAGATCTTTTAATCTCCCTTAACAATATTAGAAACATATTTAGACTTTATGAACATTTAAAGAGCTTTTTTCATTGGGGGGCTTTTCCAATGGGAACACAGATGGCAAAAAATGTTCTGGTGCTGGCCCTAAACCTTTGTTTTTGCTAAAGCTGAATTTTCAAGGGAAGAAAAGCTTAAGAAATAGAAAGAGAATTGGGTGTAATGTAATAATCAACAGGAAAGGAGAGAAAAGGTGGATGTTAAGAAAGCACTTTATATTCTATAAAAAAATAATTTAATATAAAATACACAGAAATCAGTGTAAAAAACCTATACATTTCACCAGGTTAATTATTTAAATACCTTGATCCAGTGTATATTTTGTATTAATATATGTAGTAATACTATGTACTGGGGGGGTGGCAGCCATAATTGGTCATCCTCCTACACTACAAAGTAGTTTAATTTCTTGCTGCTTTTAAAAATACAATCAATTTTACCAGATTGCTAATTTTGTACATAAATAGAGTAACTGTACTGAGCTACTGAAAGCTCTATCTAATGTACACATGTCTATATTTATTAACGTAACAAAACATAAAAGAACAATCTTGCTAAAATGTAAAAGCGGTATAAAAAAAACTTTAAAGTAAACACCTCAATATTGATTCAAAATACATGCATGCTGAAAATATTCAATAGATTCCCTTTAAAGTCATATGTAAAATAAGCAAACATCTGGCAACGTCTGTGAATAAGACCCAATAATCATTTCTAGAAAACAATAGTCCTGAGATCCTTTGATTCTCATTTTTTTCGCCATGTGCATCCTAATGTCAAGAGTTTTGTCTTTGTAGTTTTATTGACATTTTTCATCATATTCATGAAGTGCTGGTCAATTTTCTTCAAAAGGTGCACTTCTCCAACTTGCCACAAAGACAGACAGTAATAAATTCTAGCAGGGCGCTGGGAAGGAATTGTAGCTGCAAGCAACAATAAAAAGCAATGAGCTGGGTGTCACTAAGTAACTCCGGTTTACACTTCATTTTCCGCTTTTATTGGAGATTCAGAATATGAATTTATTAATGAACATACAGGAGTTTTTTTTTTATCTGTCGGAGAAGCCAGGCAATTTATTTGGCATTCAGTCTGTGTTTGCCTACGCTGCATTGTTTCATCATTTTATGGGCAGGCATCGCTTGTTAGATTGTGGCCCTCCAGAAAAAAAAATAGACTCACATAGCAACACCTTGACGTAGATGTACAGCTGCTCTCACTGTGGCTGCCTCACCTTTAGCCCCGTCTGTCTACTGCTGGCTTTCATTTTCCGCATTCATACATCAATAAGCTTTGCATGCTGACACCTAATTTTGCAGGCTACTTTGGTTTTAGAGCCCATGTTTTGCATATGACTACCCACCCCCTCCTGACATCCATTGCCTTTAAGGAGAAAAGGGAGATCAGGAAGCAAAGAAAAAAAAGGATGGTTCAATCTCTCTGTATAAAGCCACATCTATATTATTGTTTGTCAAAAGTGTGCTTATCGGGATAGATAGATAGATAGATAGATAGATAGATAGATAGATAGATAGATAGATAATTATTATAAAGACACATTTACTAATTTACTAATTTTACTAATTATAAATGTACAGGGATATAGAAATGTACAGCGTTCATGCAAATTACAGATTAATCAAGGGAACAGTTTAGGATTATTTAATACAAGACATTTCCAACTATATGTGAATCACTTACTGAAAAAGTAGAATGGAATGCTGTTATAATTTAAACAGATGCAAAAACAGAATAAAATTGCACATTAGAGTTAGACTGCTTTTCCTGTCATTTGTATTTAGAATTTTTTAAGAAAAAAAAAATGAAAATCATTCCTCATCATAAACCACATCAATCTACTGTATCTGCATCCGGTCTGTTCTCCACCTTACATGAGTGAGTGCTTAAAATTATGCCAGTTTAAATAATTGAATGTAAAAGCACAGAAAAGTCAAGTATTTTAAAGTAGAAGTAAACTCACCTCTCCTCCGCTCCTTCCGTAGTACCTGGGTAGTTCTGGGTTTGGGATCTTGGCTGGCTCAAATTAAGTAACTCCTGCACACAAGGGTTCATTTAATTAGACAGCAAGGTATTCTGAGACTGTAAACTGACTGTGTAACATATCTCTTCTGCATTAAAGAGCATTCTTTTTTTTTTCTTGCCGTTAATAACAACTTATTGATATACAATGTGTCTCTATACTTTCTAGCAAGTTTGACTACTCCAGAAAGAATCAATTCTCTATCACAACCCCCTCCTTTCTTGTGTGTTTTATCCTCTTCTGGGTGTCCAAGACAAAATTCTTCTCTCACCTACATACTCGTATTAATGTACAGTAGCTGCTGGGGGATGAAGCAATGGGAGCATTATTTTTTTCTGATGAGTCTGAATTATCATTATACAGTATTTATAAAGCACCAATGTATTACGCAGCGCTGTACAAGTCCATAGTCATATAACTAGCTGCTCAACAGGGGCGCACAATCTAACATTCCTACCATAGTCATATGTTTTTAATAAAGTCTAAGGTGATTTTTTTCATGTTTTTGGAATGTGGGAGGAAACACACACAAACACAAGGAGAGCCTGCAAACTCCATGCAGATAGTGACCTGGATGAGATTCAAACCTGGGACCTAGCACTCCAAAGGACAGAGTGCTAACCCCTGAGCCACCTGAGCTTGGAGTGCTGATATTATATCCAGGATGGCAATGGCCATCTGATGTGTCAAAGCTTTTGGATATTTACAAGTGGGGTTTCTTCCTTTAATCTTATGTGAAGATTACTTTTTTGGTTAAACTTCATATAGTAATAAAAAATAATAATGTCAGCCCCAACAATGGCAGCAATTCCATTACTCAATGACCCACAGGCTTCCGCCACACTGAATGACTGACCCCCTTATTCTGTTCCTATTTGCCTATTTGTCTGCTGGCTCTGTTTCTCTACAGAACTCCTTAACAAGCAATATATGATGTATATATGTGTGTGTTTGGGAGGGGGGTGGGTGTTGGTCAAGCTACTGCTAATTCAAAACTGGGCTTTAACATCCAAGTGAAAACAAAAGACAAGATTGTGTATTCTAAAAGCGTATTTCCTTTATTCCAAATCAACAAGGGATACAAGATAAAAGTTTAATATATCTCTTTGACAAAGAGGAAAACACAGCAAAGCTTTATCTTCTATCCTTTGTAAAGAAAATGTGTAATAAAGAAAAGATGTTTGTAGTAGGCGCAGTGTGCAATTGTGTTGTTGTCTTCATATGAATGGTATTGAGACTGAGAATGAACCTAGATCTATACCAGAGGTCCACGCTAGGTTGGCAATGTATGGACTGCCCTGGAGCAGGTGTTATGTCATATCCATATTAAAAGTTTTAACACTTTGTAAGTCACTGACCTGCAACAAGAGTGCAAATCAGTTAGGAATATTCTTACTGATTTAGCAGTCCATTGTCATAGGAGTAATGTCATTTGTGTGAAAAAACACAATTCCATTTATTTCACAGTATTTCACTAAAGTATTACATAAGTTATTTTGCCTAGTTAAGTCATATTCTGCAGATCTGATGTCCAGCAAAGTTGCACATGTAGGGAATACAACATTTCATTCTTACTGTCATTTCATTTGTTACTGGTAGTCTTCCTGGTATGTTTTCACTGCAATTAGAAGCTTCCTTTCTACTCTCCGTATTTTCTGCTGGCTGGCTCAGCTTTGATAATAAAAGTGTGTTTTATTATTGATAATAAAAGTGTGTTAACCTCTTTTAGATTACTAATATAAAACTATTTTGTTACTAGAAGCAATGATAGTTTGACAAATCCATAGGACCAAGAAGTAATTTTTGACTATAGTTCAGTTTTAAAAGATTAAAGCAAAATGATCGTCAGTACAGTTAAGCAACCATTCTCCTAAGAGCTTGGGAATAACAGCCCATGTATTTATTTTGTTTCTTTTAAAGCATAAGTTTAGCACACATGTAACGGTTTAAGTTTTGCATAGTGTGCGTAAGTTCTAAAATCTCTTTTTTCCACTGGGGAAATTTTCCAGCTTATGTTCTGTCTGACATCAAGACAGAGACTAAGGCAATTTGTCCCCAACTCTTCTGGTAATGTTGGCTAAATTCTACATGTACTACTAAATAAATATGTCCCAAGCCTACCTTGCTTATTTTTCCTTTCCGCAGTTATCCTTTAATGACCAGAGATCATCACCTCTTAGGTGCTCAGGCAAAATCTAGAAGCCTCAGCAAAAGTTAGGTATCTTGTCAAGCTAACCCCATGGTGTAGGCTTGTATATTGGTTTTCATACCTACTCGGTGTCAATAGTAGGGCACCCAAAACTTATTGTTGATGAAAAAATGCAGAATGATAAGAAATGTTCATGCAATAAAGCAAACCATAGTTCAGTCTTTCCAAACATGCTACAATACAATGTTTCTCAACTAGGATTCCTCCAGAGGTTACTAGGGGTTCCTTCAGCAATGAGAAATTTGTGTCTCTTATTTCAGTTTAACAGATACTAATGATCATTTTAGCTAGCTGTGAAAGGAAATTTTTCCAAAGGGCCAACAACATAAGAAGCATTCTGGTCCACTAACCACCATGCTAATATACTGTGAGCTGTGGATATAGTAACTATAGCAGAGGTTCTCTCTCCATGTCCACAAATTGGAGAAAGGCTGCTATATGTCCAACATTTTTTGAGCACACCTGCACTACTTTACATTTAGTTAGTTAACAGTAGCTTTAATAAAATTTGATCGCTCTTGCACTATGCATTCAATTTTATATGTTTGCAATTCGTTTTGTCCATATCCTAATGTGGATTTGGCAAAGGTATCGTTCAGGGGTGTCCAAGACAATGTTCTTGGTAGAGCAGGGTAATTTATATCAAACTTTTTTTTTTATTCGTCACCCTAGTGAAGGTCCAAATAACTAATATTTAGAGCACTTACATGCTCATGGCTCTAAATAAGCAGATAAAACTAGAATAGCTCCACAGGCTGCATAAAATATTTATATTATTTAATATTCATACCTATCTATTTCATAGGTTTCTTTATTTTTATGTGCATAGCTGTTATACTGATTTACAATGTATTTCAAATACTTTTTAAAATGTACTATTTTCTTTGTGGTTTCAGAATTTAAGGCTACAAATGCTTTTTAACCAAATACCATTTGCAAATGTTTTTCTATTATACTACTTTTGCTGCAGAATTCCTAATAAATTGGGATGTTTTAATAAACATCCCCATTGGAGCTAGTGGTTAGCACATATTGATAGGGCCCACTGGTTTACTGTGCAGTGCAGTAAAATAAACATTGTTTTAGGGATAAGTGATTCTGGCTCACAGTTTATAAAATCCTGTTAAAGAGGAACTATACTCAAAAACGCAGCCATCTTCGTCTTCTCTTCTGTGTTCTTCATCCTACATCACCCGACACAGGCGCGAGATCAGGTGACGTAGGATGAAAAAAAATTTGCAGATCTCACTGCGCATGCGTGAGTTCGGCAATTTTTTCTCTTTCAGCAAAAAGGCTCCTTCTGCGCATGCCAGAGATTTTTTTTTGGTTGGAACCCTGATTGCTTTGGCAGTTCTACACAGCCCCGAAAAAAAACAAATTCACCCCCCCCCCTATAGACTTTAATGGTGTTCAAATATGGCGTTTGATCACCCGAAAAATATCGGGCTATTTGTTCGAAAGTTGCCGAATTGAACACTCAGCTGTTCGACCAACACTAGTACCTAGCATAAAACTGTGAAATTATTTTAAGGTATTTAAAGTTCAATTAGGGAACAGAACCATGTATTACAATACATACAGATAAACTATATTCTCTATTGAGAATATACTGGATAAAATAGAAAAATAATCCACAATTTAAAGAAATGTTAAATTTATATTTATTAATTGAAACCATATGGTTTTATGGTAATTCTGGAACTACAGTGTCATAAGCATCTCCAAAAGTGATATTAAAAACATTAGATTAATGGTGGGCATCCAATATTTAATATTACCTTGAGTTTTAAATATACCCCATTAAGAATGCTCAAGCTAAAGTTCAGCACACGTTGGATATATTACTCACATGTCACTAGGTGACCCTTTTTACTGATACTTAAATGACATAAGACTTGTGTCCTTTCCTTTTATGGGTCTCTTGCAATGTCAGCAATTCTTGAATCCTATGGCTAAATTACCTGTACTGATTTATTTTTATGCAGTACATAAATCATTCTATCAAATGTATGAGTTAAGAAGAAGCCACATAAACATGAAAAGAAAACAGATAAAACAGCAAATTTGAAATGTAAACATGCAAAGTGTATAGTGATTGATCTAGAAAACTATTTGATCTGTGCGTGCCTCTTGGAAATACGTCTCTTGTAGACTAGTGAATTAATTTGGTAACCTCTTCATCCTATCTAGTGAATACAGAACTACTCAGACTTATTCCAAACAGTATAATAATATGACTCTAAATTCACTGGTATCATTTAATTAAAGGTCAAATCAAAGCAAAATGTTATTTCAGTATTGTTTGTAAACCAGTATAATAAATTAACAATCAGAGACTCCAGTGACCTGATTTCCACGTGGACATTTACTTTCCATATCATTCATATCGCTCCTCTTTGTTAAGAGGAAACCAATGGAAATGTGGTAAGTTTAACAACTTCATGTAGTTTTTCAATAGCCAGTATGATAGAAAATTATTGTGTGGACATCTTTCTTTAAGATAAGACTTCTTAAATATATATATATATATATATATATATATATTTATATTTATAGGTAGTCCCCAGGTTACATACGGAACTGTAGGTTTGTTCTTAAGTTGAATTTGAACAGGTACATTATTTTAATAAATGCAATTAGGACAGATGTTTGTCTCATGAACATAAAACTTAGCAAATAATCAAAAATAAGACAATTTTGATAACTGTCCCTAGCTGTTTATGTATTCTCGGCACAATGTGTGCAGTCTGCAGTGACTGATTCTCTTCTATAATCTCCTGACTAGGGCTGAAGGAGATCAGCGCACCTCTACTGTCAGCCAAGCCGGACAATGCCTGATTTGCAGGATTATCAGTTTGGGCCTGACAGTTGAAGACTGCCAATCACATTCCTTCTGCTATATTCTTCATAATAGAAAGTCACTTATACTATACAGTATTACCATGACATAAGTGTACATTGACTGGCATAAACACGGTGGTTGAAATATGCACTTGGTACAGGCTAATTTTAAAGGAGGGATTATATTGTCCAATGAGAGCTATTGTATTGTTCCCTATAATAAATTCTTTGTTAAAGCACTGAGATTTAAGCCCCAATTTGAGACTGCTTGTAATGATGTCAGCTGACATTCGTTTTTTAGGAAGATTGACTTGGTTTATTTAGATTCAGGAGTGGTACTATCATTAGCTTATTTGGGACCGGTAAGTGTATGTATAAGGGAGTGCAAGTATAATTTGGTTTGGTAGAAAATTTGCAGAGGAAGGGAACATTTTTAGAGCAAATCATATTTTTATAGTATTTGCTCTGTAGGCATTATTTTGTTTAATATATGTGATTATTCAGCATGCAACATTTTTTCCCCTCATAAAACAAACACACATCACAGACAGAGTTAGGAAAGTTTTAATCTCATGTAATGCTGTTTGTGATCACAAGAGGAGTTAGGGGTTTCCTTCTTGTATTTCTGACCATACAGCACGTTGGTGAAGTTCAAGATGGGTGAGCATTTCATCTACTCTCTAGTGAGTCTTTTTCTCCTTACAGCATCTGGTTCTTCTATTATTTTACAGAACTGTCCTGAGTTGAGAATGAGGATAAATATATAATTTCCATCAGCAGGAGATCAGAGTTTCAGCATGGCGGAAGAAACAACAGCAAAATCATCAAGCTTCATGACATCTATTAAAAGACTTAATGAGCATCAATCATCGCCTGATTATTAACAAGTCCAGTCTTTGCCAATATAAATAAAATCTAAGTTCTCCAACTAGAACAGCAATTTTCAAACAGGGTTCCTCCAGAGGTTGCAAGGGGTTCCTTCGAAGTTACTTATTGACCTCTCATTTATTGGTGACTTGTTTCATGACTAATATCACTTGGCAGAGTCAGTTTCGTGACACAAATGCTTTTTTTAGCTATTTATATGGGTGATGTTCTGACCACCAACGTAAGGTCAGGGACATTCTTTTCAATGACCTCCCATGGTTTTAGCAGAGACTTCCCAAGGCCTAAAAATTACCTTAAGGGTTCATTAGGGAAAGAAGAAGGCTGTAACTTGACTGCTAAGTCCTTGGTCATTTGACTTTAGGTGAGCTGTCTTTATAAAAACACTATTTATGAAGTACAGGTACAACCACGCTCACCTATACTTCAGTTTAAATGGACAAATTTTTCAAAACTAATCTTCTTGTTAAAGAGGAAGTAAATTCAAAACTACCCAAAACAAAATAAGTTAACTACCCACTTACATTCAATCCTACAGAGCAGTCGATCCATCGGAAGGTTTCTACCATCGGGTCCCGTGTTGTCCTGGTATGCGTCTTCAGGTCGGCAAGCCAGACACAAGATTGGGTGACATAGATTGGGAAAAAAATTTGATGATCTCACTCCGCATGTGTGAAATTGGCAATTATTACTTGAAATACCCTTTTATGTTAAGTAGAAATTCTAAGTTTAGGTACACTTTAACTTTTATTTTTTCGGTGTCATCACCTCTCCTGCATACTATCATTTCTTTTATTGTAATATCATGTATTCAATGTATTGTACTTTACTCTTTATATACTTTACTTTATTATTTATATTGATGGCTCATTAAATAAAATGTCTGAAAAGTCATAGCTATTCACTTTTGTATTTGTTCTATAATTCTGTCAGGGATGTTACTGTTTTGACCCCCTTTGGAAGTAGAATTTAAAATTTTAAAATTTGCACTCTAAAGTAATTTGTCATCAAAACCCAAAGTCAGGTTTCATTTGGTTTCTAACAAGCTTTTGCTAACCATAGAAAACCATTTTGATAAACTCCTGTGCACCCACCAATTGTGATGGCTGAAGATGCTGGGCAGAAGAAGAAAGGAAGATGAAGGTAGCACCCTGCAAGGCAACAATAATAGGTAAGTGCCAAGGCTTTATTCCACTTTACAGCTTGTTTCAATATGTGATCTCAGCATTGTCATACCAGGTTAAGGGGAGAGCCCCCAGCTCTACGTGAAAACTTTAAGTTACTTCCCCTTCTCAGTTCAAGAAGGCAAACAGACTGTCAGGGAAAGAAGGAAAGGTAAGTATTACAGCTGGTGGTGTTGGCATTAAAGTAAGCCTGTTGCTTTGTCCTATAAGGGCAAAGAAAAAAAGAACTTTGTACTGTGATCAAATAACCTAGTACATTATGTTGTAAGGCATCTACAAATTAGTATGCTCTGATTTGATTGTTAATTCATATAGCACATTCCAAAAATGTCACGGTTTATTTTAAAATATCTGCAGGTCTGAAAAGCCTCTTGAAATTCTGCATAGTATATGTGTATCTTTGAAGCTTTTCATTTGCTCTTTTTAAAAAGCCAATTCTTATTTTGGCATATTGGTGCTTTAAACCTCTAATTCTGTTTTAAATCAGCTTGTGCAGAGTATGTTAAAATCCATTTGGCATTCCATAGGTTACTGCAGTAGTTCATGGACAAAACTTAATTTGAAATGGCTCAACTCTAAGGAGGTAAAAGAAAAATCTTAAAAGGGAACCTTTGACAGCCTTTCCATGCAGTTAGCATTTTGTGTCTGCTCAAATGCCTCACTAGAAGTGATAAATGAGTATTTTTTGATATGTACTTTTTTCCTGACAGCTACAGTTCTGGCCAGAGGGCCATAGCAGTCTTTAAGCTTTTGCACAAAATGAGTTAAACACACTGCATCTGATATTCTTAAAGAACAGAAGCCTTGGAAATAAGTGCAGAAATGAGTTATCATGGTATGCTCCTGGGTACACAACTTGCAAAGCAGATGTCAGTCTAGTAAAGTATGATATTGAACATGCCTACTTTAAATCCTGGCGGATGAAATATGAAGCTCTGTTCGTGGTATTTAATACCACTTTATGAGGTGCCATCTTATAAAGACAATGACTGCTTTATGTGGAATGTATATGACATATTTTCCAAAAAAAATAAAGTAATATTTGTAATTATTGTTTTATAAACCAGTACTTTGCCTGTAAAATGTCTCTGGTTTTTTAAACTAACCCCTGTAAAAAAAAGTTAAAATCAAAATGGTTATTATTTGGATAGACAAAAAATTAAAAGTATATTTAGCTTTTATGGAAAAAGGATGTGTAGAACAAATAACATGAAGGGTATAAAAGACTAGTAAAGGGATTAAAGATAAAGATTAAATGCCCCCCCCCAAAGTTATACAAATTATAAATTTGTTAGAGCTTCTTTCTAAAGTGCATGAATATATATATATTCTATTTTAAGTGAAATACAGTGAATAGAAGTAAAACTTAATGCTCATGCTAACAAAGGTATACCTCTGTGTCATGTGGTTGAAGTTGAAGTTTGCAGCGGTTCAGTGTTGTATAAAAGGAAACAATTTAAACGGCTGTAAGCTATAGTGGAAGGTCGGTTGCATTCATATTAATGGAAGCGGCTGGCCACTCAAAGGTGGACAGAAGCAACATACTGAGTTCAGCAACAGTGTCCTCAATCCATCGCTCCTATTCAGTTGAATGGAAGTGGATGGGAGAACAGTTGAGCCTATAACAGAGGTCAACTATAGATATGAAATTAGCCTATATCTAAAAACTGGATGGGGAGAAATACAAATCCTTTTGTAAAGAAAGACTAAAAAGTGCTTATTATACTCTTCCCTCCTGTGTTTTTGTTGTTTGTCTGGCATTCAGAGAAAATTTATATCTAGTAATCTTAGTGATGATGCCTTCATTTTCAGTTCTTTCCCCAGAAGGCCAGTGTTATCTTTGCAGAGGACTCATAGAGGGTCAGCATGGCAGCCCCAGTGTCAGTGCAATTGCCTTTTGTTTTGGCTGTATGTATCATTTTCACACAGCCCTTGGTTGCTTGAAAGATACCAATAAATTATATCTAAAGCCAGAACTTTTTTATTTTTATATTCCTGCAGACAGCTTGTGAAAAGAAAACTCTAAAGTGAATGGATATCTTCATGGATCCTCGTTTTTGCTTGTATCCCCATGTATATTGCTTGTATTATCCATTCCTGTTCTAGTGACAACCCATAACCCTTTACTTTTAATCCTAGTGACAAATATAGTAGGTTATTCTCCTTAATGCAGACACAGACATCAATATAAACCTCAGAAACTAAAACTAGAGAGAAAAACTTTAACTTTACTCTTTAAAATAATTTTACAGATAATTTTATAATTATGCAGTTTCTGTATACTGTGACATATCAGGAATATATTTATGCAGTAATTTATTGATAGGTCAGGTTTAATTTCTGCATTTCTGGCTAAAATTTGCAGTCCAGTAGTATAAAAAAAACATAACATTTGTTAATAAACAGTCAGGAAAAATAAATTATAAAACGAAAGTTAAAAAAAAGTTACGCTACTAGCATCAACCACCTTAAACCTGCACTGAAATAAGATCGTTTTCTTTTAAGCTGAGCAGTTGACACATCTGGCTCAACTCCGTGCAGTCTGCATTGCCAGTATCATTGAAGCACACAATTCTATTGTCTACACATCAGGAACAAATGTAGAAAATTCAGTTTTCCTATCTTCTCTTGAAGTCCCCTCTTTCCTAAATATCAGTCACAACAAAATGATGTCCTATTCTTTGAGAAAAATATTTTATTAAATCTTTGCAAAAAGGAAGATGACATAAATATAAACATAAAAAACGCACACGAACAGAAGCTTGAAGACTGGATGTGTTAAATAATTCAATAAGCGTTTCTAAACTTAAGTATAAAAGTGCCCTTGACAATTTTTCACAGCATTGCATTTTGTTAAAATATTTAGCAATCTCATTAAGCAAATGTCTTTATTTTATGTATTAGTTGCATTCCGACTGGCTAAAATAAAGTAAGGAACTACCAGTGCAATGAATTCTCTCTATAGCAGCTCACAGCAATTTACATATATTGCTGAACCTCAATTCACATTTTATTTATCTCTGGATCATCACCATCCATGTATCGTGTAGATATATAGCATTTAAACAAATTTGTTCCTTAATGACCAGTATTAATATTTCCTGCTACAATGTCATTTCCTAATGTTATTCTGAAGACAGGTTCATTCAAAGCTGCTTGTACAATATCGTCTTTTAAAAGACTTAATGAACCTTACATTTTTGGAATACTGCGAATTGCAATGTCTATTACATATTCATTGACAGATTCCTTTTTTTAACTCTGAATTCTCTTGTGTAGTTCGACATGAAATGCTGTCAAAAGTCGGTAGAAATTGTGCAAATCATGACTTTTAGCAGCACAATGCAAATTAAGTAATAACACAATCAGACCTTTTGAGTTGTATTTCAATTAAAAGGAGTTCACAAGTTTTATTCAACAAAGGTCTCATTTTCCCAGCAGATTGTCTTGAGAATATTTCTTCTGATTGTCTTTTTTTTGTTGAATTTCTGTTGTAAAGCAGTAAACAACTTGAACTCTATGTGTTGGCCAATTGTAGGGCTTCCCGAAAATGATCTTTAATTATAAATGGTCTAGTGGTGTCCTAATTGGTAAATAGTTAGCCAATTAGACATTTTGTTTCTCTATACTCAAAGACAACAAAATTCCTTTAACAAAGAGGTCATCTAATGATAAACAGTTTTACAGAGAAGAAAAAAAATGATATAGTAGCCTCATCTCATAGGATTTAAAATTTCATTGGGTAAAAGCACAGTCGTGTTTATCCACAGGCCATGACTGTAAAGAATGTTTAGTCACTGAACACTAAGTATATCAGCTTCACTTAACTGTGTGCAATTTTGAAATCTTTATGCCTAGTATGATATTTTTTTCTGAGTCTCCAAAGAAAGGATTTGGTTTAGCTTTGCTTCCACTGATGAAGCCTTTCTCTAGGTTCTCTTGGATGTACTCTTTCTGGACCTTTATTTCTGGCCCGCCCAGATTAAACAAATTACCCCTAGGGGGTGATTGGCAAAAGACATCAGAATACTCCCAGTAAGGCTCAGGCAACTTTTCTGCCACCTCAAGGGACCATACTGGCATTATTTGTGTGAGGCAGTTAGCATGGCATTTGATTCCCCAGTGGACAATCTGACCTGATTCCCAAATAATCACAGAGGTATGGGATTTTAACCAAGGAAGGCCTAATACCAAGGGGGTTTTAACAATTAGGCAGATCACTTTCTTATGGGAGGCCCCCACTGTTAAGTGTACTTCTGGGGTAAGAGAAGGAGTAAGTCCCTGTTGAAGGTGGGTGCTATCGATGGCGGCCAAGGACAATTTGGGGCCTGAGAGGGGTGACAGGTGTACCCAGGTCAGAAGCGAGATCCTAGTCTAGGAAGTTACCATCTGCTCCAGAATCAAGGAAGGCCATGACCTGGCAGGTCTTTCTATCCCAAGACACGGTAGCTGGAACCAGGAGACAACATTGATGCTGGACTAGGGGGACTGAGGTGCTCCCCTCTGCACGCCCGATAAACTGTAATCTTCCATCTTTTTTGAGAGGGCAGGTCCTTGCCCTATGACCAGGATCACCACAATAGAGGCAGGGGCCGATTGCGCTCTGTGAGAGGGAGTTTGGATGAACCAATCTCCATGGGTTTCACAGGATCAGGGAAAGAAGATGGAATCCTTGTGCATGGTGGAGAACTGGTTGAGGTCATCTGGAGGAAAAAGCTTTAACTGAGGAAGTGAACGACCCCTGGTTCCACGGGTGACCTTTTCCAGGTGGCTTTCCCGGATCCGCCCATCAACGCAGATGGACTGCTGTACCGCAAGATCCAGGGTGGAGGGAGAGGGGAGACCCAACAGCAGGTCCTTGATTGCTGAGGCTCTGATGAAAGCGATGGAGAAGAGCTGCATCTCCTTAACGTGTACTAGTGGCTGAGCACCGGAACTCTGCTGCATACTCTTCCACGGGGCATCTCCCTGGGTTAGATACTTCAGATTTATCTCTGCAGTTTGGGTCAGGTCCAGGTCATCATAGATCACCCCCATGGCGGCAAAGAAGACATCAACTGAGCTGAAAGCAGGGTCTTCCGGCAGCAAGTTGAATGCCCACCTCTGGGGCTCACCTCTTAGGAGAGATATGACTACTCCGGTGCATTGGAGACAGGAGTCCCAGTAGTTGGGGAAGTCCTATCTGTTCCCTGTAAATTTGTCAGGTAATGGGATTGGAGGTTCCACTGGCACCACAGAACTGAATGAATTCGGGCCCGGACCTTGCCCTGAGAGTGCCAGTTCTCCCCTGCCATCTCCAGGAGGTGCTCGCTAAATTTCGTGGCGTGACTGGTGGGGGCCTCTAATGCAAGCTCCTGTAGGCCCTGCTGGATCTCCTTCATTAGGGCTGGGTGGTGTGTGGCCTGTAATATTGTAATGCGTCTGGGCCCACAAATCACAACCAACTCGGGGGTATCCTTTCGACAAACTTTATCCCGTAATCCAGGTACAGGCCCAGGTCAAAAAAAATCAATCTGATAAGGATTGATAAGAAGGTACAAAATGATGAGGCAGAAGGCGTTGCCAGGGACAATCTGAAGTCAGGGCAGGCAGAGTTCATGCAAAGTCAATATTCAGACTGGGTCGCTACTGGTAATAAGTCTGAGCTGATAAAAAGACAACAGAGGTCAAAAGGGTAATCCTACAATGGCCAAGGGTGCTAATGACAGGGTCTCATTAAATGGGCAGAGTGCCCAATCACATTGTGCCACCTGGCGCTATTGGATTGGAAGAAACATACTGAATAATGAACCCCCTGATTCAAACTACTATTTAAACTACTGTTCGGCCGGCACAGATCCCTTCACCAGAGAGAGGAGACACGCTGCGAGCAGAGCAGTAGTCTTCTCTACACTGTCTGCGTTCCCAGGGGTAGCCGCGGGTGAGGACGACGCGGTATCGCTGTCGGGGTAAGTACCTTACAGAGATAAAGTTAAAGTTTTATATATATCTTTACTAATAAGGACAAACTTTGCCTTTCAACTTGTTTTAGTCAGTATGATTGACCCTTACATTGAAAAAAATGATTTTTGAGATGAAATAGAGAAAGAGCCAAGCTTAACTTTTAACTAAAAAAGTTGAAATTTGAATTTAATATCAGCATTGTATATAACCAGATCTCCTAATTAAAAAATGTCTTCCTAAATTAGGATAACCGCTGCTTATAACTTTTACCATCAAGTTTAGTCTGATATCACAAATAAAATAAAATAAGGCTATATTAGCACAGTTTTACTGCGGTATAAACACACTGTTCTTTTATAAACAAATAATAATTATTGTTACACCTTGAATACATGACAGATCAGCATTCTATTTAGTTACAAAGCTTATGGGCTCATTTTGGCACCAAGCTAACTGTACTTATTTATGGTTGCTCCATCTGTGTCTCTAAAATGAAACTGTTAATTGGCATTCTAATCTTAATTCCCAGACACATCGAGGTGTGAAACCAAGGAATTTTTAAAGTTATTATGCAAAGGATCATAAAAATAAAGCCTTTGGTTACATGTGATTACAGCTATTGGAAGGTGATAAGAATTCACTTGATAGTCTCGAAAGGCATCAAGAACTGGCTATCAATTTATGAACATATTCCTTCTAAAAACTTTAGTGCTGCTAAAAAATATCTTTGATTCGAATGCATGTTTACCTCCATTTTCATGTAAAAATGCAATTAACCTAACATTTTCCAAACGCAAGAAAATACTGTCCGGGTGCTTTCCATATAAAAAAAGATCTCATTTAAAAAATAAAAAATGAATATTTATTTTAAATAAAATAAAAATGAATTTATTTTATTTTAAAACAATGGTAAACAATTACGTCAGAGTATGGTTTTATAATTTATAGTTTTATATATTTTTTATGATTCTGTTTTTACATAACATGATTTAAAGCAATTTCAAAGTCTCTTTAAATGTTTACTATTATCTTTTTTTGTATTGTTTTAGGCTGCAGATACAGTATTCACTAGTCCTTGTCAGGAATTCAATAGAAAACATACTGAAAATCAAAAAGACTTTTCCAGCAAAAATGTACACCATGTTTTTGTTGTGAATTAAGTAAGAACAACTTAAAACCTTTGATGGTTTATATTTTGATATCTAGTTAGCAATAAAGAAATCATCCATTAGGAGCTTCTGTTGCAAAGTCACAACATAAAATGTTCATTACTTTCTGAGGGTTAAAAAAATAAAAAAATAAAAAAGATAGCACTAAAAACTTTACAAGGTTTTCAAACTTCAATCTCATCCAAAACTAAAACAGACTTTGTTATTAAGGAAATGAATACCATAAGATCTATCACAGTTGAGTACCACATAAGCATGTTCAAAGGTAAAGGGTCAGAAAGAGAAGATGCAGGCAGAAAGAGAATAGTCCAATAATTAGAAAGGCCAGGCATTTGAATCCAATCAGGAGGCAAAGTTAAAGCCAGGATCATAACAAAATCTGACAAACTGGGTTTTCTATGATGTCATAGAAAGGTATTCATAGAAAGGTAAATTCAGAAAACCCAAAAATGAAGCACCTTTAAAAACTGTGCTGCATTGTGGGCAGCATGTCCATATCCAGTACCTTAAAGCAAATCGATCACCAAATTTATTATATAAAAGGGTGACTAACCTATTGATAATAAAAAATAGTGTTTTTGAAAGTGAATTGAATTTTTCTAAATTTGAAGGGGAAGCCCCTTCCAATCTGTCCTACTGCTACGCGGTAAAGACTGAATGGGAAATATCACGTATCCCAGATACATCACTTATCCTAGGAAGTTGCAGGCTTCTCAAGCATGCGCAGAAGGCAGGTCAACCCATCTTACACTTGTGTAGTGCGAAATCGGGTTATGTAGGAAGAAGTTCCCAGAAGAGGAAAAAGATGGCCACACCAGTGGTGTCCAGTCCATGCCCGAATGAAAGAGAAAGACAGGAAAGCACCAGACCGACTGTTCTAGGATCACAGAAAGATTGATACTTTTCTGCCTATAAAGGTAAGTGTTTTTTTAATGAAAATTGTTTAGCAAGCAGGTCTGAGCCTGCGATGGGAGGTTGAGCCCATGTGGGGAACAGAGCCACGGATCCACCAGTGGTAAGCGGACTGGCGAACGGTTGGCGAACGTTGCTCTAAAGGAATTCTGGTTACATCAGCAGATATGTGCTTGGTCTGTCTACCTTGAAACATAACATAAAGGTGCACACCTCTGTGTTGCAGATGACTGTAAAGAAATCAGCTGACCAGTAGTTTTGGCATAGATAACTGAGAAGACTGACCAGGGCAGACAATAAAAAGAACTAACAAGCAAGCGTTCTACAAATATGCCCTATATAGGAAACAAAAGGCAGATTTTATATTGTGGTCATGTTAGTTGAAAAATTTAAACATTTTTATTTTTAAAATATTCAAACTTTTTTATTCAAGAGCCATTGTTTTCTACCTTTGAATATAAATATCCTTCTTAGTACTAGTTTATTCTAACAATTTCGAAGTGTTCCAGTACTAAGGATAATTAGCAAACTGTTTTCTAGACATTTATCTCTGTGGGGTAGCAGGGAAAAAAGGACTACAATTAATCTCAAATGATGTCTGGTTGGAAACCTATAACAAAACAGTCAAGACTGTAAGCAAGGCTAACAGCAATTTCACTAATGATTTTAAAGTAGTGCTGTACTGTGTAACAACACTTTTCTATCACTGAAAACTTATTTGGTCACAATTATTTAAATTAACAGAAAAAAAAATCACTACTTTAAAAAGTGTTGATTCAAAATATATAGAAGAAAACTGTTATGTTTTTGAGTCCATTTAGATATTTTTTTTTATTTAAAGCTTATCTCTAGGCAGATAAATAAAACACAAATCAAGGCAGATTTGTAATCATTAGTAAAAATGTTTAGTAAACAGGGTAAGTATCTATAGTTATGTCATTAGCTGTCCCTCAAATAAGCTCCTAATCTAATAACTTTAGCGTAGTCATATGTCTTTGAAACATAAATTCTATATAACTTCTGCAAATTTGATAATTAAACAAAGCACCTAAACATAGCTTGTCAAATAATTTTTTTTTTGAAGGGGGGGTAGACAGGTGCACCTATGGGAGCATGTTAGAAGTGAGGAGACATGTGGTTACAAGAAGCATGTGGTTGAAAAAAAAGAACATAGGCAAAAAAACTTGCTTTAAACCCAGCAACCAAATGTATGGGACTACATAAAATTTTTGTCCCGAGTCAATTGCCACTATCCGATTTGGTAGTGATATAATTGGTAAACTTTTTGTTTTTCACTAATTCGAATAATTTGAAAACCCATTACTATAACATGCTTGGTTAATGCCCTAAAGTGGGTCCCCCAAATTTTCATACCTGTCCCTTTTCCAGGCATTAGGCTATGGTGGCCAGGAAAGAGGAGTATGTGGCTCCTCTTTTTTCCATACCAGGCTCAATGATGTTTTTTAGTGGACATTGTCTCATTCCCATTCCCCAAATGAATATGGGGGCTTTTTGGAATCGGAAAGCACAATTTAATAAGGTAGCTACTTCTTCACCAAGGGAAATAAGTATAGGGGTAGAAAGCCCCCTTAAAAATCCACTTAATTTATGACCAGAAATAAACGAAGGTCCTTCATTTTTTAAAGTAATGACTATACTGTGTATTTCATTGGAAGCTTTACACTTATACTGCAAAAAAATAGTTTTCATACTTTCAGAGGCGTTCCCAAGTACGATCTTAATAAAGGAAAATGCAGTGTATGAAGTGCCCTGAGCCAGAGATTCCAGTTATTAAAATGGTAAGACAATTGATACCTGAGTTCTAATGAAATGAGCTAGGAAAAGGCACAAAGACACAAAGGAGGGAAGGTAGAGAATAGATTTTATGAGTATTGCAAGTCTTGATACCTAAGCATACCTTTTACTTTTGAACTTTCAGCCTAGGCAGGGTGATGATATAACTAAAAACCAATAAAGCCTGCAGAGCCTTCAGGAAACATTACCTCATCTGATAGACTTGTGATGTCATAGGAGGATCAGAAAGACACAAATTATTCAGATCCTTCATGTAATAAATGTAAAAAGCAGCCTCAGTGAACACAATCATTTACAGTCAACAAGAGTTGCTGTAGGAGGAGAAGAATTCCCAACACTGGTTTGGGTAGGTCAAGCTCCCACCTAGAGGAATATTTAATGTGCACTACTTAGTTACAAGCCTACAATAAAACAAAAATAATTTTTTTATATTTACTGAATGTTACAGTATTTTAATGAAACAACTCACAGTGTATTTACGATTGGTGCTTTCTCCATTCTTTCAAAACTGGGAAGGTGTTGGGGGGGGGGGGTACACTAGTCATTCTGATTTGAAATTTTAGATGGTACACGTACAATGGATACCTAAATTATAAATACAGCACCGTTTTAAATATATACCGATTTCTACTAATAGACATAGAATAAATGTGTGCACATATAGTTCTTCGTGTTTTCTATTTTCCAAGCTTACATTTATTCAAACTTTTAAACAATAAAAAAAACGATAAGGGATAATGACTTACAAAGTTTGCCATCCTAATCTTTATTTTTTTTTTATTAATATAACATTTTGTTTGATTATATGATCCTCTTGTTACAAGATGTATTACATGCAGGGTGCACAAAGTCGTTAAGTTTGCAAATGCACATGCACATGACAATGTAAAATACAATAGCACAAATTTAAATATAACAAAAGCTAATTTGCAACTTAATAGAGGCAATTTGCATATGTATTGTTTGTATTCAAATCCTGACCTTGCATGAAGCTTTTGTTTACGGAAATTAGGAACAGAAGGTCTTAAGAAAAGCTCTTTCATTTAGTCACCGTTTTTTGAACAGTTTGCCTTTAAAGGAAACAGTGTAGCCCTTTAAGCATACAGTCAACAAAAATATTTATTTAAAGAAATAATAAAATTCACTGTTGTATTATAAATTTCAAGATATTAAACTGTATGAAGTAGATTTTCTCCCACAAACTTTAATTTTATAAAATTATCTGTGTTGCAAGAGGAACTCATTTTGAATGCATATATACTATATAGTAAATGTGTACTGTATAATTCCTGAGTATTCAATAAAAACCAACACACTACACAAAATAAATATTGTATAGACGGCAAATATTAAAGCCCTTGTTTTAGTTTTGAATAGAGCAGTGAATGAGGAAAACCAGTAAGATTTTTTAAATTGTTTTGCTTTCTTTGAATTGGGGGGAAGGGGTATTTTTTTCCTGTTCTGTCTACTACAGGAAGGGTGGTGATTTGTTTTTAGCAGAACAGGTGTTCTCATTGGGAAATTCTCCTTTCTATTCCTGTTCCAGTGATAAGGGTCACATTTATTCTATTTCCTGTAATGTATTGCCCTGTGACAGTGATGGCAAATCTAAAACATTGTTTTACCACGAGGGAACAAAAAACCACCAGGGTTCCTTTAAAAAAATGCTTTATTAGACTATTTCCTAAGCATCTGGGAATTCCAATTCAATTCTAAATAAGAGGATTCTGGTAGTAGGTTGTGCGTCATGGCACTGTACAACAAAAATTTTGGTAGAATTGTGTCTAATTTTTTTTAAGACTGGGAGAGGGGCTTAGGGGAAAAGGGTAACTGCACTAGAAGTAGAATTGAGCTTTTAAGTCCACCACCAGGTCATATGTTGGGCAGGGTAAGGATTCTTGTCTGTGCAAGGTAGGTATTATGTTTTTTGGCATCACAGATTTCAAAGAAAAAAAGACACAAGCAGTCTTATGAAGGTGTAAATCAGTGTATAATAATAATTTGAGTGGCATTTACAGTACAGTATGCTTCATTCAAGTATCCCAGCTATTAACAGAATTCAACGCAAAGTGTACAATACAAAAAAAATCCTTGAACTCAGGTTAAAGGCATTCAATAATTTTGGCCAAAAGTAAGATGTATTGTATGGAGGATTTCAGTCGTGTTGGTCTCAATTCTGACGCGCTTCGCCTTGTATTAGCCATTGGCTTCCAGGATTGGCAAGACGTATAGATGATCCACGGAGATACAGCGGAATGGAAAAGTTTCATTGTCAGGTCAGACATTAGGGATAATTAACCTTAATTGGAAGTAGGGTATTTAGCTGAATGGCTTAGGTAAGTGTTGACAAACAATTCATGTCCCAATCTTACTGTAAGATCTTGTGTGACGTGAATTATGTGTCAATACTTACCCAAGCCATTCAGGTAAATACCTTGAATAATTTTTTATACTCTTAATATACTACCTGATATATACCTTCATAAGACTACTTGTGTCATATTTTCTATGAAATCTGTGATGTCAAAAAATGTAATACCTACCTTGCGCTGACAAGAATACTTACCTTGCACAAGTTATGGCCCATTAACCCCCTTCCTTCTTCCCTGACCCTCTATATCTCAGTCGAAGCTACTAATTGTCGATTTCAAGGGGCAGGCTTTATTTACTTCCCATACCAACATAGAGGTCAACCTTTTTGAGAATCTGACTAAGCTTGCTTGACAGTATACTTCACCAGATATTCCGGCTGGTACAAAAAATACCTGGAGGGGCAGGAACATATAGTTTCCCTTTGTGTATATACCAACATTTTTAACTAAAGCAGTATTAGTTTGTAGTGACCTGTATTTACTGAGAATTGATCACCTAAAAGTGCTGATCTTGCTGCCAATTATTACCAGGGGTGTAGTCATAAAAAAGAAGAGGGGGCACGGTAAACGTGCCCACCTCACTAGCCCACCTCAGATAGACAACCCTGCCACCACCCTGAGCCTGCAATTCCACACGGTAGACACTGTCCGTGGCTCTGGCTGGTGCGCCCCCCCAGCAGGGTCCTTCTCCTGCCCTCTCCTATTTTGCAAAGAATTCTGCGCAATATAGGAGTGGGCACGTGTGCCCATTCCCAAAAACAGTTCTCATCTGTGCCTGCCCCAATACCCCCCTAATTACCACATACTTTGCTTTAAAATACCAAGCCACAAGTAAACATTTTGAGATGCCAGTAACATTTTCTTCATCAGAAAACTTCGGCATAGCATGGTTAAAATAACAGACAGCCAAAAATAAGTTTGTCTTTTTTTTGATTCGCTATATTTTCTGAGCTAAAACATGCTGTGTTTTTCACTGTAAACATAACTTTGACATTGTTTGAGATATAGATCACATTGATGGCTAAACAAACCGCACAAATGTTAGCACCTGCATTTTAGTTATTATAATGGCTGCATAGTGATGATGAGTAATCATAAGAACACCATCTGGAAATGTCCAAAGGTCACAATGATGGGAAGGGACTTTGTTTACTCTGATGTTATTGGTTGAAAATACCACATTTGAATATGTGAATATGAAGGCCTTTTTCATACTTCAAAAGGATCTTATCTGTGAAATACATTTTTATTACAGCCTTTAATTAAAATACCATTGTTATTTAGTGTTTTAACCTTAAATATGTTGTGTTTGGTTTGCTAACCTTTGTAAATATATTTTTTTATAAATAAAGACAGCACATTTTTGTTTCATTTATACATTTTATTAGTTCTTTTTGTTTTAAAAGTCTTATATTTTTGTAATGCTATATTGTAATTTTTATTTCCATTATGAATTTTAAGTACTTTGATAAATGTCACTTATCAGAAAATTTGATTTAATGGAAAGAAGAGTGACTTTAAAAAAGAATTTGCTTTTACGGTCCTAATTAGCTAGTTCAGACTTGACATTTTTCACGTTTTTTTTAAAGAAAACAATATATTCATTAATAACCCTCTAAAATATGGATTAATTAGTGTGTGGCTCCCTGCTGTGTTGATTGAAATACATCTGCAGAAAATCAGTAAACCCAACCCAAAAGTCAGTTAAGAAAAAATCCAGTCCCAGTAGAAGTTCAAGGAGCCCGGCTAAAACATTTCTGCTGGGGTAATACTAAGTGGAAAATACAACTGGCAAGTTTTGCATTTGCCTGTCACTTTATGATAGACTTGTAGGAAGATTGGGCCTGATTTATTAAAGCTCTGCAGGACTGGAAAAAATAGGCTATTGTAGGAGAACCTAGGTGATCCAGCAAACCTGGAATAAATTTTTTTAAAATCATTTACTATTATTTTGTAAATGTTTTCAATCCTGAACTAGATTCATTCCAGGTTTACTGGATTACCCAGGTTCTCCCATTATAGCCTATCAAGCCTTGGAGCACTTTGATAAATCAGGCTCATTGTGTCTGATCCTGAAGGCTATGCCAATACACTGCAAATAGGATAGCGTCTCTGAGCCTATGACAATGCTTATCAATGTCAGTGAAAGGAATGGGGAGCAAAGCTTCTTCCTTGGTGAATGGAAGACACTTGAACAAAGACACATGGAAGTTTCCCACCTTTTCCTTCCAGAACATAGGCATCATTGCTTCAATTGAACTGATGTTCATTGATGTTCACTGGGGAGAACATTTTTTTCTTTAGAGAGATGTAAAAAGAAAAGCAGCACAACAAAAAACTAATCCCTGACAATCTGCTTTCCCCTCATTTAACATGCTTCTGTTAACATGAACTGATCTCCCATTTACCAGCATATGACCTAACCGGGTAATGTAGCTGCTCCCAGCACCTGTGAATTGGGGGAGAATATTGTTTTTTTTTTAGTTGTATTTTTTTGCCAGTTTTGCAAGGTCAAACAAAGTTTGCTGTTATACCATTATTGGGATAAAGCTATAATAAATATATATATATATATATATATCTATATATATATATAAAAATCACCTTTTGTTTGATGCATTATAACGCATTTGTTTGATTTATAAAGTTTACTTAGTATCTAGTATCTATCAAATAGCTGCAAGGCATTTTGGTAATAGAAATTCAGACAAAAGTCAAGAGGGGAAGCCAAGACAAGTGAAGACTGATAACACAAATTCTACTGACTAGCATTCTAGTTCATTGTCAAGGAGGCTGCCATGGTTAAACAGGATAACAAAGGATAACAATCACTTTTGATCTTGGTGCTTTGTACAAGATGCCGTTTTTATAAAATGTAACTCTTGTTAGGAATCAAAAGTGTACAGCTCGTTCAAGGAATGTAATAATTTAAAACAGAAAAGGTGTTTTCAAATTTTTTTTTAAACATGTTTTTAAATAATTTGAAACAATGCATATTGATAGGTAACATAACTACAGTGGTACCTTGGTATAAGTCCTTAATCCGTTCCAGATCCTTGGACTTTTACCAAACAGGACTTTGACCAAATTTTTCCCATAAGAAATAAAATCCATTCCCATGAAAAAAAATCCTATTGTTTATGGCATAATATACATTGATGGGGTTGTATAGAATAATTTGAACGCTGCTTAATACTAAAATACATAAATACAAAAACAATTAGATGAAATAAATTAAAAATTAACCTCACTTTACCTTGCTGAGAAGAGTCGAGTGCCTACTAGGATGGTGCTGAGAAGGGAGGAGATGTTATGTAAATCACAGAGAGTTATAGTGCGGGTTTTTCACTGAATGGTAGCAACTGGCATACTGACACTCGTGGGCAGTCGTGGATTTATCTCGAGAGAGGTAAATAAGGGAATAAGGGTAGCGTGCGGTGTTGTGACTCATTTTGACCCATACAAGTTCTAGCACAAAGGTTGTATACCAGGCAAAGGTTGTACACAAAGCAAATTTTTCATAACATGACTTATACCAAGTTGGACTTATTCCAAAGCGGACTTATACAGAGGTACCACTGTAAATATATTGTACTTTGGAGCAAAATATTTCACCTGTATGTCTTTGTGTACATATCATATGTATATATATATATATATATATATATATATATATATATTATAATAAAAATGCAATACATGGGGTTTAGGCTTAGGAATTTAGGCTTAGGAAGATCTGCTTGCAAGAGATCATTCATTTAGCTTGGTGAATGTAGTCAAAATTCATTTTGCAAAGAATACCCAATCAAGTGCAAGAAAAAAAAAAACATTTGCTTGCAGATGTTTGGATGGTTGAAGACAGCAGAGCTGTTCATTTCCCTAGTAAATTAATGTCAGTTGAATGATTGCAACATTTAGGTTACACTAGTGTTATTTGTAAATACTTATCAATGCCTGTACAGCTTGTGTATGAGTATTTAGGCATTTTTAAATGTGTTTAAACAAGGAAATGTGTCAAGAAGAGGTCGAATAGAAAACCATAAAAATGTCCATAAACAACCACAAAAAAAGCCAATAATGCATTAAAATGGCCTAAAACTCCTTTACATTATTTTCAATTGGGGCATTTGGAACACTTGTAAGTGTTATAGTTTGGTATATGTTTTGTTTTGTATATGTTGTTATATAAGACAATTTAACAAAAACTTGTTTATCCTGAAGAGCTTGATAAATAATTGGGATACCTTTCCCAATACGATAGGATCCAGAGACAAACACCCCTATCTTAGAATGGGTATACAACGATTTGTAAAGACATTTCTTATGGTAGTGAAGTATCATATATAAAAGCATATGCATCTGTGTTAGCTAAACCTAAGTAGGCAAGTCTTTGTCAAAATAAAAAAATTGGGTGGGCAGGAATGCAAATCTTGGAGCGTGAAGAGATTTACTTGTTTCCAGTGTTCTATGGCTAGGTCGGGAATAGGTGGTGCATATACATCTATCGGGATCTGCAGTTCCAAAGAAGCCATATCTGTTTTTAGACTTAGAAATTACTGTAGCCCAAAAAGAAAAAGCTGCTTTAATTGTGGATATATCTGGTAGAACAATCAAAGCGTCTAAAAATTTAGCCATAAACAAAACTGCCAGGCTTTTCTTCTTGCAAAAAGAGCTTTCCATGATGTTCCTGATTTTATCGGGGGAGTTAGGGAAAAATATTGCACCACCATTAATGTTGATGCCTTGTAGTAATCATGTAGATCTGGGAGGCCGAGACCTCCAATATTTTTGTGTTTTATCATGGTCACAGATCCAACTCTAGCTTTGCCATAGGACCACACATATTTCCCCAACAATCCCTGTAGGGATCTGAAATAAATTTTGGGGACCACCACTGGCAAGGTCCTAAAAAAATACAGAATTTTTGGCAAAAGTAACATTTTAAAGACTGCCACTCTGCCTACCCATGACACTTCCTGCTTAGACAAGTTCAATATATCTTCTCTTAACTGAGTAGTAAGTGACATATAATTCTTTTGAAAAATCAAATCAGTAGGGTATGTTAACGTTATTCCCAAGTAGAGAATCTCATTTGTGGCCCATTGAAAATTAAAATTCAATTCATTCAATTTATAGTATGAAAGGTTCCCAAACTTTTGTAACACCTCATATGCCGCAGGAAGGGAAAGAGTCAAAACTACATCATCTGCATATAAACCTTTTATGCAGTATAATCTTATGCTGTACTAAATCTATAAGAATGCCCTTTATGTCCGCATGACAGCGGATAACTTCTGCTAATTCTCCATTGCTAAGTCAAAAATAATAGGAGACAATGGACAACCTTGTCTAGTACCATTAGTTACCTTAAAAGATTGTGATGTTACACCTGATGTCAATACTTGGGCCATGGGATGCGAATCAAAATGTCATATAAATATATATATATATACCGTATTTTTTGCCATATAAGACGCACTTTTTCTTCCCCAAAACTGGGCTGGAAAAGTTAGTGCGTCCTATACGACAAATGTGTTAAAAAAAATAATTAAAATATGAAATAGTATATATATATATATATATATATATATATATATATATATATATATATTTATATATACTATTTCAGGTGCTAACCTTTTAACCTTTGAAGGTTTTGAGAAGTTGTCACTATATTTGAGAGACAATTTGAATTTTTTAGCTTTACTAATATCTGAAATACATTAAAAATGTTATACATTTCTAATATCTTTTCTCCTATTTAGTGGCTTTGGGTGGCCCGGTTATCATCAGACACAAGCAGAAGGAGATGTTTTAGTTTGCTGGGTCAAAGTAGTTAGAGTAGTACCCATATTTTTTACTTATCAATATTATAAAGATATTTTTACCTGTTAAAAAATAATTTTACAAATTTAGACATGAAAACTGTAACTTACTAAATTTAAATACAAATATTTATAATAAAAATTAGCTGCCCATAATTGGGTATTCAAAGGGTACAAGAATTTGTTTATTTACATTGTTTATTAATTGAAGTGAATATTCACTGACTTCTTTAGTGAAGATTCTCAACTTCCTCAGTAAAAACTAGTAGGGAAAGAGGAAATCATTTGTTTTGCATCATACAGATTTGTCTGAAATGAAAAAACAATTATTGTGGAACTTCAAATTTAGAAGGTGTTCTACTACTAAAAGTAATATTAATTGATCTTTACTGTTTGGGTTGGCCACAAATTACAAAAATGGTATTTTATTTTTATTTCACTTCTGAGCAAATTAAAGCATTCTGCAATTCACACAAGCTACACAATCAATAGGTTTACAAAACTATACAATAAACACTAAAAATGTAGATGAGAATTATTAAAATGCACAATTTCCATTGTTTTGGGCCAGAAATACTGCACATGTTTTAGGTTGGTTATTTCTTAAAGCTATCCTTTAATCTAAAAAGTGTTGTATTCCACACAGGTTTACCCTGGTAAAAAAAAAATGGCGTTGTATGAGCCATTTATTCATTTACATTTGCAATATGAACATAATGTCCACTAAATTAGATCAATGGGAAATACCATACTGGATTTTTTTCTTACTATTTTCACACAGATTTAAAACTGTGCTTTAATTAAATTCTGCAAACTAGGTTTGGGAGACTAAGTAATGTTTGTACTGGAATTCAAACATTGATTATGCTAGAATACAGCAATGACTGTGTACTTGTATGCCATAGCTCCCAAAGAGTTAGTGGATTGTTTAGCCTGTTTTTAAAAAAAATTGCAAACCTTTATTGAGTAAGGCAGAAGTTTTCTATCCTGCAGACATTAGACTACTGTGAAAAACACTATTAATCTTCCATTGTCTTGGCCAATTAGACGCAAACCCAACACAGGCATATATACCGTTGTTTTTTTGTAACACAAAGTAAAGTATCCCATTTTGTAGGAATTAGAATACCCAAACTATTTTTTGACTTTGTCAGTCAATGAGATTTATGGCCACCTACACTAGTTGTTAATTAAAATAAGAAAATATTACAATTTGCAGCTTTTTGGAACTAGAAATCCATTTTAAATATGTAAATTTTTAAAGAGAAAAGGAGATAAATTCAGAATTAGGAAATGTTGTTTTAGTGTCACATTATTCTGAAAAAAGCAGGGGTAACCAGTCAAAGTAGTGGAAACATCCTGGCAAAAGTAAGAAAGTTGAAAGTTCTATGATACTCGATACTGGATGGCATTCTTGTCTTTAGTCTCTTACAAGAATTTGAATTTGAGTTAGTGTATTACTCATCAGGAGATTAGAAAGGGGCCAAAGAATCTAAGGTTAGCATGCTATCGGTATAACTAATTATAAGGATGTTGTCAATAAAAAAAACGTATGCAGACGTTCCTTTGCTTTGGAATTTAACTTATTAACATCTCAGTACTTCAAGCAACAGTTGTTCAGCAAATTTTTACATAATCAGAGAGTGTTGTTGGTCGTTGTCTTCCAATATATTTAATATATCTATAATGTCTGCTTGAAAGGATTAATTTAAAGTGCACTTGTGTGCAAGTTACAGTAAAATGCAAGCCCCCAATTTTTTGTGTATGTATAGGTATTGTGGAAAAATTCATTTCCAATGTTTAGTCACTGAATCCTTATATTTGAGTACCGATGACAATTTTTGTACAATTTCTGTGAAAAACAATCAATAGGCATAGCAGAAGGAACCGTGCAAACTCCTTGGGTGGAAGGAGGCACAAAGGCACTAAGGCTATCGCGCAGGTTTATTGAGATGTTGCAGCACCAAAAGTATCTACATCGTTGCTGTCTTATGTATTCCCACTACAGGAAAAGTTGTTTTGATCAGTACAGAGATGTTTAGTATGTAGTGGTGGTGGTGATAGTTCATATTGGAGTGGATTTCAACTTGGATTGGAGCTATTCCAACCTCAGATTGGAACTGTCATTGACAGACATAGTTGCCTTCCAAACTATGACAGCTGTCATCATCCAGCAGCTGGATTAGCTGGGCCGTATAAATCTGGTATTGATAGGTATAGTGGGGCTTAGCCAATCTAGCTGTCAGTCAATGACAGCTTCATTGCTTAGCAGCCAGATTGGCTAAACTGTAACATACCTGTCATCAACAGGTTTTTGTAGACCACCAGATGATGATAGCTTCCATTATCCGTCAGCTAGATTGGATAAGCCATATTATTATTATTATTTTTATTATTAATAATAATACTAATAATAATATTATTAAACACCTGGGCGCGGGGTAGCTAAAAATAGAATCACCCTTTACAGTGCAATCCGATTGTCATACAACATTGTATGACAATCAGATTACAACTGAAAAAAAATACTTACCTTGTCCCC
>NC_092861.1:123284626-123296030 GCF_032062135.1 Pyxicephalus adspersus | reverse complement strand
CTGCCAATGACTGCCAGTTCTGACCATAAATTTCATAAAGTGGTGGAATTTCTCAATCAATATGACCAGATGCAATTCAAGTCACAATTTTACTGTTCCAAGATCCTCTAATAACTTGTTATATCAAAATATGCTGACTGAAGAACAATCAACATAAAATATAAGCAATACTGATAAGTGGTAAGGATTGTGACAGATAAAGAAAAAACCCTGACTTTCACTATAAACATGACTTTCGGGTAAAAGTTACAAAACTCGGAAATTGTATTTACTGAAAATTCTCTATAGCTTTCAATTAAGGAATGTTAGACAAAAAGAAGGGATGGAGATTTTACAGTTTATCTGATCTCGGCTCAGTTTACACATAGCTGTCCAATACTTATAGCGATGCCTGACAGCATTATCATCATTATTTATCTTGCTATAAGTCAGATTTATAGAGATTTGTAGGACTCATAAGGCAAAGCATAAGAAACATTAATAGCTTAACTAATTATCTCACTACTTCAGAGATATAAATACCAATAAAAATGCCCAATAAAGCAAGCCTGTGAAACATTTTTAAGAGAATTTTAAACCAAAGAGAAGATTGATGATCCCAGGCATAAGTCTGCCAATCCAGTTTAAGAAACTGGGGACTCCCTTTATTTTTTTTTTTATTTTTTTATTGTTCTACATCTTTGCATAATGCCTGAATATTTTGAGATATTCATTGCTACATACTGATATATACAGTAATAACTAAACTGAATAGTGGTTATTTGTTATTTTACAGTATTATAAAAATTAGCTTTTTATTTATCAATTATCAAGGTGCAAAAATTATTAAAAAATGGTCTTCAATATAGTAATATTATTAGTATGTTTATTGCTTTACACCTTCCCTATTGGACAAATTTTGCATTACAGGTAGTCCCTGGGTTGCATACAAGACTGAAGGTCTGTTCTTAAGTTGATGTTATTTATAAATCGGAACAATATTTTATTAAATGCAATTAGGACAGATGTTTGTCTGAACATAATATTAGCCAGAGTGGTGTCAGTTACTGTATAAAATCCTCACTGTGAGTTAATCACAAATAAAGCAAAAAAACAAACAAAAAAAAAAACACAAATTTTATTGAGCCAAGACATTCATTACTTCTGGAGCAAGCTGTGCTTTGATTTGCAAAAAGAAACAACTGCAGAGTTTGTCTTGGTCATTGTCTTGTCTGTATTCAGTGAAAAACTTCTTCTGCAAGTCATGCAAGTTCCCCCCATCAAGCCTCTGTCCTGCACACAAACTGTTCGTATCTAGGAGTCGTCTGTATGTTGGATGTCGCTAACTCGGGGACTACCTGTACTTCTGGTTGAAGAAATAACCCAGGAGGGACAGATGGGACAAGGTTCTAACTTTTCAACGCTTCACAAAATCGAAAAAACAGGAGGGTTTTGATTGGTGTTCAATAACCAGATCCTACTCAAACAATAGCTGACAGAGTCATATTGTCTATTTGCACCGGCTGACTCCCAGTACTCCCAATTGCAAGAACAGCACCGATGACGAGAAATTGGCCTGTTTTCAGGCTGTTTTCATATCAAAGTAAATGTACACTATGGACTTTGTATGTTAATTTTGCAAAGTGAATATGGGGGATTCAGTGATCCCTCCTAAATACCCAGTTATATGGCAGAACATAAAAGTATAGGAACAAGTGAAAACAAGTTTAATTATTCACTAACATACATTGTCCAAAGGGAATGTTCAGTTTGCTAGGTAAAGAAAAATGATGGCCTTTTATAAATTACCAATATATACAAAAAAAAAAAAAATAGACCAAAAAGTGGCCACAGTTTGTTATACAATAAAAAATTAAAACAAGTTTGCCTATAATAATTTTTAATTCTTCACAGCATCCTTAAAATTATATTTTAGGTATATATGTATGATTTAAATCTACATACAGAAAATGGTTTTCTAAAAAAGTTCATTTTTACAGTAGCTTATTGAAACTATTTTTTTTTCAGTGATTCATACATTTGCAAAGGAAAAATTCACAAAATGGAACAAAATTCCACATTTATGTGGAAAAAAAGGCTCTTCAATCCCACCTACTCCCCCCAAAAAAAGTATTTTTGAACTTACTTGCCTTCTCTGACCATTTGGTATCTGTGCAGTTCAGACTCACCAACCAGTGTTTTTGCAGTTTTACATCATGGCATAATTTCCTTCGGACCTTTAAGGACCCTTAACAATGCCTGTGATGGACATCACTGTTGGGAAACATGATAAATCAAGAAAATGATGTAAGTGATTCAAGAAAGACCTTTCTACAGTGCACACCAGAACAAAGAAGAATTGGGACCATTTTTGCCATGTTGCTGGAGTTTTAGGAAAATGAGGACATTGACATTGGACTTTGGGATAACATTTAATAAAAGTAAACATACATATTTTGGGTTTTAAGCAATCCTGAAATTTTTTATTCAGTTGTCAATTGTTTAAAAACTATATAACCCCTTTGCAATTTTGTTACACTCTTTTATACAGGCTGATTCTGCTTCTTTGGCTTTCTGTATACTTGATTTATGAAAGCACAAACTATTTACATGTATTAAATAACTTTATATTCAAAGCACAAAAAGAGAGAGTTATGACACTGGCTTTGAAACACATAAGAATATGATGAAAATGTTATGCAAAAAAGAAAAAAATGTAAAAATAATACACAAGTATAGAATAGCTTCTCATTACATTAATATATCATGTAATATGGTCTTAGCTTAATTATGCCCTTGGAGATTTAGGAAAAGTAAACACACCTTTAATTTACAGCTGCTTGATGCCGAGAATCTGAAATATATAAAAAGAAATTATTTATTATGACCCGTACAGGGTTTATATCCATGATGGGATATCTGTATATTCACAAATGAGGGCTATTCATCTGCAGAATGCTACATTCTTCAGTTGTCCAGATCAGCCAGTCGCGCTCCTTCAGCTTTTGTGTGCATCTCGAAGGCTCTTCATCCAAATTGTTCATCATCTTGATAGCGGAGTTTTATCTTGCTGTAGTGCAGCTGCATTCAGCCTATCAAAAGTGCAGAGAGGTACAAGAGAGCAAGGCAGATATAAAAGAGAAAAGTAATGGCCAGTGCACACATAGGGATAATTTGTACTTTCTGAATAATAAAAAAAAGAGGACAGGCTAATTACTGGCTTAACTAGGGCAGCCTGTGGATCTTCATGTCAAAAGGACTGGAGTAATTATTTGCCATCAAAGCACATTCAGATTATGACACAAAGGAAGGGCCCCCTTGCAAATGGATCTTACTAATAAACAGGGGCTGAGAGGAGCATTAAGTGTCTCCCAGGATGAATGAGCAACGAAACACTAACACAGGGCATAACTTTGCACTAAAATGATATATATCTCTCCCACCATTCCCCTGTTATTATGTCTAAATTTCCATTTGTCTTTAAAGAAGAACTCCAGGAAAGATATAAAATAGCAGATGTATATAATGTTTTGTGCATTTGTTATTATTGGAATGTATGTTGTATCTGGAGATTAAAGATCAGACATATTCCGTGGGAGAGAATGATATTAAACACAGTAGCTATTTTCCATAATCTAACATTGAGATCTGGTGCCAAGAATTGTTTTTTGCCAGCTCATATAAAAACAAAAATCCGTAAAAAGAATTCAATATGTACATGTATAGGGCTATGGGGTAGTTCTGTGTATCACATATGTCTCTTTCATTTTGAGGAGTGTATTATTTGTAATGCACTGTTGTATTTTTACTTTTGACCCATTTTAGGAGGTGGAAAGCAAATCTGTGTATTTGTATTATACAACAAAAATTTTCCAGCTTTGGGTTTGTGCATTCTTTATAAATGTCCTCAATAAAGGCAAATTATGAATGTTTTGAATGCTTGTTTTATCGTTTGAATGTAATTTTCAAACCAAACCAGCTTGGTGGAGCAAATACAGAATTAAGCAGTTCTGTTCAGAGATGATGCCATTTAGGACAAGCTTCAACACTTTGTGCTGCTTTATACTGCATATTAGAACTCTCTGCCATCTTGAACAAGATTTATTGGCCCATCGCTATAATAGGTAGTCCTACTGACCAAGATCAGGACTACCAGAATGTGCCAGCCAAAAAGTTATGTATACCATGCTGATGGTTGTGGAAGCAACCCTAGGTTTATATTGGCATCTTCAGACAGTGCTACTTTTCTTAGGCTACTGAAAAATATTTTAGAGGATTCACAGGGGTAAATAGATTGAAAAGGCTGGACTAGCGTGTATTACGGTATATATGGATAACTTATCTACACCAACAAGCACATTTTATTCTTGAAGAATATAGATAACTCCAAAAAGCTAGTAAACTATGAAGCACAATTACCCAAGTGGCGAGTTCACTATCTGCCTATTGTGTAAATGAATATAAGCATCAATAGCTGAAACTATACAAGGAAACACACAAACTCAATTTTTACCATGAATCAATATTGTCTTGTTGTGTGGACTGTGTGCAGATACCAGGGAATAAAAAGTGTTCCTGGAGGAATTCTGGAAGTTCCTGAAGTTTCCTGGAGCTTCGGCAGACAGAGGTATCCAAAAGTACCTACCAAATGAAGCATATGTCATGAAACATGACAATGAAACATATTCCATCTTGTCTAGTTTTTCAGTAATACTTTTGAGTGATAGGTTCTCTTTGGGAACTTTTTTTTTGCTAGGAACAGAGATTGTAATAGTACAGTTCTGTCCCTCCCTTCTCTCTATTTTGCTCTTCGGTTGGCCACTTAGTAACTTTTTTTTAAAAAAACTGACTGAGCTCACGTTATAGTGATAGTCTTTTCCACTTATGCAAGTATGGGAGAATACCAATATTAATTAAGCTGGGGCACTACCAGTAGATCAGTATATAAGTGCTTTACAATCTTTAAATGATAAAGTGAGCAGGCAGGCTGTGTTCCTTGTACATATTCCTATGCTTCATTTTTAAATGTGTACCTTAAATAGCATCATATTGAGAATGATCTTTTCACTTCTGTTACCTTTTATTTGCATTATTAACATCATTTAGGTGAATTTAAAACAGGAATGATCACACGTACAGTAAATACTCACATTGTAACTGTAGGCACCATGCCATAATCATTTAAACGTTACTAATGGGAAATATTTTTAAGATGTTTGCAAAGGTCTTATAACATCCCACTTTAGTGTATTTTATTTTAGAGGAAACAGACAGCACAAAGCACTGGCTGAGTTTTAAACCACAACCGTCTAGAGATCTTAATAAGTTCCTGTAATGTTCCAGAAGTCCCTAAAACCTTTTTTTATTTTTCTATACAACTGGAACACAGCCTAAAGAGTAAAACAATCTATTTTCCTATCCGATTCAAAATTATTTCCAGCCCAGCAAAATAACTGCAGCAGTAAGATTGGAGGGTGTCTTGGAACAGAACCCGGAGGATGACTGCAAACCTCTAATGGAAAGTTGTATCAAGTGTAGAAGGTAGAAGCAAAGGTAGGCATTAATTACAATGAAAATCAGTTTAAGGCAGGTCACTGCTAAATTGGTAGTCAATCCTCTTGGTAAAACAAACACAGGCTCCACAAGCTTTAGATTTGATTACATAGCATGCAAGAAAAATGTGCTGTATACTGTCTTTTATTAAAACTGCTTTTGGGCAGTGTGCATGCCGCAGGGATTTTAATAAAACATTAGTAATAGCCTATTGGACTCCATTGCTTTAGCTGGATGGTACATTCTTGGTTAAAAAGTAAACAGCTACTCTGGATGAATTTATTCCGCAGTGGTATTGTAACACTGCTATAGTAAAACATGCTAAAGGATTTTATCTGCAGAAAAAGAGAGAGGATCTACCACACTGAGCTGCAGGGGCAGAAGAATCACTTTGATAATATTATGCACTTTATATGTAAAAGCAGTATTCATGTATTGTATCGGTATAGTTTTAGTTGGATCCTTCTAGAGGTAGCATAAAATGAGTTTATAAAGAGAAAAGTACTCCAAGTGCAGTCATCCTTTAAATATTACGCCCTCCCCTTAACAAGTCTTCCAATCCTTTGAATTGCCCCCTATGTCCATAATCCATGGAGCCTCCATGGACTGTACATGTTCAGTAGATTTCCCATTCATTGCAATGTGAACCCTGAGCTTAAGTGTGGGGCTTGCTGGGAAAGTAGGGTTCTGTATTTAATTTGTGTTACAACGAATCAATACTAATTGATTACCCCACAGCCTGAGGGAGTTACATATATGTGTTATATGTTCAAAATTGTTTATATCTATGTTTATGGCATCATTATATAATGCTTTTAATGTTTGTAAATAAAAGTTGTAATTTTAATTAATTTTTTATCTATGTTTGTATCTGTTGTAAAAGTCCCTGATTTGTGAAAAGGATTAAATAAATTACATATTATGTCTGCAAAAAAGGTTGGGGAGGCACAAGACCTGGCTCTGCTTTCTTGCCTTGGTGTCTGGATCACAACACTAGCTGAACAAAATTACTATTGAATGAACACTATGAAGGTATGGAGGTTCAATTATACTTATTATAGCTATGTATTTAGCTGCTTCCCTAGAATCAAAAGTACTACTTTAATCTTTAATCTTACTTTAATCTTACTTTACCTACTTTATTGAATCCATGATGGATGCCTATTGGAGAAAATCAACAATTACTTTTATTATAAAGGGTACAGTAACACATATTCCTCCATCTTGGAAGAAGGGTATAGAACCTTATTTTATTGGAGAGGAATGTATAGGAATATAAATTATGGTTGCAATCTGGAAGTAAAGAGGTGCTCATAGTATTTCCAAGGGAAATGTGTCAATTTGGGTAAGGGCAGACAATGGGTGTACACATCAAGCTAAAACTGGTATCAAAATATTAGGTGTTATAACCAATACATTTATGACTATATTTAGCCAAAGTGTAATAGTGTGCGTGAAAATAGTGTGAGTGATACTCACATGCTCTTTTAGTATTACACATGGGTTAGGCAATCATCAACAAGTACCCAAGTCATAATGATAGGGTCTATATACTATTACATACAGGAAAATATCTGACAATGGTTATTGCTGGATTTAGGAAAGCTTGGGTATATTAAAAAATAGTTCATCAACCTTTTAAAAAAGTAACAATGTTATTGTTTATACCGAATCTAGTAGAATACAATACAGAAATTAAAATCTTCTGAGCCCCCATCCTAAATTCATCCATGATAGGGGTAAGGGGACTAACAAATTATATTATACACTCCAGCTGATGCAATTTTAGCCAGTTTATTAACATTTCATACATTTATTGGACAGTAGACTGTAGTCACATACATTGCATGTCGTTTGTTGAGCGGTTAGCTAAATTTGGATGTGCAGAATAGTCATTATTTTTACTGAAGGAATAAAGGCACTAATTACTTACAGACAAGATACTTAGCACAAACAGATAAGCTTCAAAATGAAAAATTCTCCGTTTCATGCTAATTATGTTCTCTGCCTTGTTTTCATAGTCTGATAATTTGAGGCTTTAAAATCACCAGGAAGCCATTAATTGGAATTCTTCAATAAAAAAATAAATTGCATGGAAGTGGAAGATCAGTTGTAAAGGAGATTACTTGTTGCATTGTAGAGTAAATATTTTAATTTTGCTATTTATGAATTATATGGACTTGCTTAAAAGGATATTGTGATTTTCTTAGATGTTTTTATCAACATGAAAAAATACTATACTTTGCAATTCAAAGTTGTTGTGGCTCCCAAGTGTACAATTTTACCTGATCCTTTATGAATCAGCGTCCACCTGTGTTGAACCCAGCCAGCATCCATTCTTTATGATGGCCATTTCAGAAGGGTAGTAGAAATATAATATCATTGCATTTGGCTAGTGGCTAACATATGATGGCATTTATACAATAAACAAGTTATATTACTAGGGGATAACATTGTATATATACAAATACACATATGTTAATGTGTAAACTAAATATAAACAATATTAATAATAATATCTTCCTGTATTGTAAATGGGTCATCCTTTTTGATCAGAAAAAATAATCTAAAACAATGATGTACAACTTTAGTTCTTGAGGGCCACACACTGGTCAGGATTTTCATTTAAACAGACACTATTATTGGAAAACTGGATCTGGTAATGCTTAATGACAACCTTATCTGTTTACTAAACAATAGATTTACACAAATCTATAACACTTGGAACCCCTGGCTTCAATACCAAAATAAGCCTTGACTTTCTTTTCATAAATCTTCTTTATCTATCTTCCATCCCACCTTCTCCTCACTTAGTCCTCGTGTCTCCTCCCTACAGTACCCCATATTACTTTCCTTCTCTGACCCCTTGTTCCTATATTAGCTGTACACATTATTATTCATAATAATAGCTAATGAATCTTTACAGCTAAATGCCAGTCCAACAGCTAAATTTACAGATGAACTCCAGAATAGAAAAAGCTCCTGTAGTGGGGCAACCCCACAGATTAAAATATTTAATATTGTGCAGGTCACACTTTAGGATCACAGTCAAAGTAAGGAATTTCTTTAATTTTTTTTTTGTAGATTTGGCCCTTTTCTAGTAGGTGGCTTAGGCCTATAATGGGTGTGGAGGGCTACAGCGATACAACCCTGCTGCTCTGGGAGTGAATGAAGTTTCCTCCTATTATGGAAAGCATTTCTTTCTGTCTTAAATTGTCAGCACAACAGCAATGGAGAGGAAATCTTATCTAGGAGACAATTTGAGGAAATTACAGCTCTCACAGAGGATATTTTCTGTAACTGTTTTTAGATATATCTAATCAATTCATGTTATGTTCGCACAAAAGGGAGGGGAAGTTTTTATAGTTCCCAGCTCTAAAAAATGTGTATTTTATAGTTAAGATTTTACATACATATACAAAATTCCAAAAACCTTAGTTTCCCTAGCAATAAAAATTTTAATCAATCGTATCTTCATAATTATGCTGTCTATGTCTAGTGTTTTTATAAGTTTATCCCTCTGATGTCAGGGGGAACACAGCCAACCTATGCAATGCAATACAGAATAAACAGAAAGGGGGGCATAGCATTGGTGTTTCAAAGTATACGTAATTGTGCATTGCCTGAGCTGTCTAAATGTTCAAACTATTAAAGGTACTAGTTTACACTGATAGGTGGTCTGGACTTGTGATGTTTGTTTATTGGAGTTGAACTAATACATTCCCTTTTGTGACAACAGTTCTATGCATCACACCAAAAAAAAAAAAAAGCACTATAAAAGTATGTAGAACCCACAATTGTTTTTATTTTTCAGTGAAATGAGAATGTATTAGAACTAGTGTCAGTTACTTATTGCTATTGGTTTTCACTGTGGGAAGAGTCACCCTTACAACTGTTCCTGATTAAATTGGGAAAACCCAACCTATTTTCCTTTAGTAAATAGTGAATCAATCAATAAATTTAGCAACCCAAACTCATTTATGAATTCTTCTGTACAGTGCTAAGGCCGGTTTCTATTCTTACCATTATGACTAATATATTCTGCTTTTTTTTAAACATATTTTTATTGGGAGGTAAGACAAAAGGTACAAAACAATAAAACAATGTATAAATACAAATGTTAACAACAATCAACAGATCCTGTATAATATCTAAAAAGTCAGCATACCAGTAGACAAGTATCAGAATGTAATGCATACAGTGTAGTTTCATGTATGACTTTATCTTTACCCCATCTTTTTCTTTTAATTTTTTTATTCCCTTAACTTATTAAGTAAAAACCAAGTAACAAAGAAAACTGAAAACAAACTATGAACCTACCCAAGCTGATCCGAGAATAGATTGATAGTTCTCGCTAGTTAATTGTATTCCCTTAATGACAGCATGTATCTGGATAGGCATTTAGTACTCAGAAAATTGTAAAGAGCATTGCTGTTGGGTATCTTATGAGATCCGTTTGATCAGCTATCAGGCAGATGCCCCCAGAGCCTGTTGGTTGTACAAAACTGTATGACGGAACAATTCAATAACTTCATGAGTGGAGTCTCTTTGCGTCTCGATGAATGGCAGAGTCTGCATTGGGTAGAGTAGCCTTTCAAAGCTAACCATTTTTATCCAGTGGCATGGTCCCATAATGGACAAAGGAAATTCTTCCAATTGGCCAATTCCAACATCATTTTAGCTAAAAGTGGGGTATTATTAAGTTTATACATGTAGGGAACATTACAAGAAATGTGTACCCCCAGGTAGGTAAATAATTGTTTAACTAGCCTGAGGCCCAATGTTTTAATAAGAATGTGTACCTCTAAAGGAAGTATTAATTGTATACAAAGTAGCTCGCTCTTGCTATAGTTGATATGGAACCCAGAAAATGATGCAAAATATTGGAAATCTTTCATAATTTGTTGCAGATCCTCATGCAGTTCTTTAAAAAACAACATTATATCATCCGCCAACATTGCCAGCCTTATTTGCTTACCATGAATGTCTATACCTTTAAACACAATAAAATCACAAAAGGATCTTGCTAATGGTCCAATGGGGCATCCCTGGCGCATCCCTCTACACAAAGGAAAGGACTGTGATAAGACTCCTGCTACCTGTATTTGGGCCCTAGGGCTAGAATACATCGCTTTCAAAAACATTGCAAATTGGCCCTCAAAGCCAAATTTATTGAACACAGCGTGTAACCATGACCATTCTATGCTGTCAAACGCCTTCTCCGCATCGGGTGCCAATAGGGCTGTCAACGCAGAGGAGGGGCCATACAGAGGACTATGTTCCACATTCTGCTTTTTTTAATGAAAATTATATTCTGTATCATTGCTATTTTTTTTCAATATACAAGACTTACAAGAATGCCATATTCACATGTCAGAGCTTTACAGAAGTCAGTAGAATTGTTTGAAGGACTATGTGCAATATCTGTACAAGTGTTATTGCTGCGTAGAAAAGAAGGTATAATAAAGGCTATTTATCAAATTGTCTAAATTACTTATCTGGGCCAAATTTATACAATAAAACAATTCACAATTGTTTTCTGATAAATCTGCTGTTACCCCGATCCTGAATAAAATGTTAAAAGAAAAGTCTTGGGAAAAACAATCAAAAACAAAACCAGCTTTGTTTATTGTTTTATTTGTTTTCTTATTTTTTTACCCTTTCTTTTTGTTGAACTTTTTAAAACATTTACAAAAGTTCCATATTTATACATAAAAATATATGAAATACAATGCTTATGACAATAAGTCACCAAACATTTTTTGGTGTAGAATCTTCCAGGTAAATCGGTTTTCAATGGCAGCGATTGATTCTTCACAAAAGAATGCTTAGTGAATGTCAGATTTAATGGTTTATAAATAGCCCCCCCCCC
>NC_092861.1:123262432-123284599 GCF_032062135.1 Pyxicephalus adspersus | reverse complement strand
TATTAGAAAAAATGTATTTATTCTTTTTTAACTAATACTTACCTTGCAGGATTTAACGATGTGTATATTTGTTCACAATGATGATCCATCCAGCAATTGGAGCTTCTCCTCCACTGTCAGCTGCTTTCTCTACACTTACAGATATTGTGTTTTCCCCTGCAATTTAGTTTAGCTGGTGTCGGTGAGGACAGCTGTCCTTAGCTGCCTCCTTGCATGACTGGCTGAATAAATCTGAACAATGATGAGGTTAGTAAGGTAAGTTTTAGTAAATGGTAGTAAGTATAAATAAAAGAATAAAATAAGATTTTATTTTGTATACATTGAGTGGTATTTTTATTTCTAGGTATTATTTAACCTTTTTTGGAAATTGAATATTATTTCAGTATGGAATATGATGTACCCCTATACTCATTGACTGTAGTGAGGAGATGGATGTCTGGGGGCCTCCTTAGACCCTATTTTTAAAGGGGGGCTTTCAGATTCTAAATAAGCTCTCTGTCCGAAATGAAGCCATTTCTCCACAGATGGAGGTCTGTTTTTTGCCAAAAGGGCTTCATGCTTTTTGACTCCTTCCTTTTCAGATAGGAGAGTGGATAAACACACTCTCTGCCTCATTTCACATCCAGGAAGGTCCCAAGCTTATTTAACAGTCTGGTTTCAATACCAGGGGGACCTACTTGCTTCTTTTTTTACCTGGTGAGAAAAAGGCTTTAGGCATTAAATATCTCTGCACCATCATTTGGAAATACCAGCATTTGTAGGCAGTTTCTCTTCAAGTCTATGAAGGCAGTAGAGATGGCAAACTGCTGATGGTGGCTGCACTGAGCCTCCAAAAAAAGTGGGGCAACACTGCCACCTTTCCAATATGGAATACTAATCAGGTCTACTTTGGACAATGTTTACTGTTTTACAAGTAGTTTTGAGCAGTAAAACTTATATATGGCAGCTGTAAAAATATCCAGTCTACACATACCCTACGGGCAGGTTCAGATATACTTTGGGATCTAGCAAACCTTTTCAGCTTCCTGTGGCCCGCACCTTGCCATCCTCTCAGTCTCTTGCACTGCAGCTCTGGTACTTAAAGAACCAGCGTCTGCATATTTGACAGCTTACAAAATTACAAAAATAGCGTCTCCCCAGAGGCAGAGGTTCCCCTGCATGAGGAAGTGGTAGACGCTCTGCAACCTCACCACTAGTTTGAACATAGCTTAATTCTGATGCTCACTATGGACCAGTCTTCAATTGCAACATTGAAAAATTTACTGGCATAGTTACCTGCAACACTGGTCTTTTATAAACTGCATATGTTCTTTGCTTACACATTACATACAAACTAGACAACTTAATAAATCCTACCTTATCACTTCCATATCAATAAAAAGCTAATTAATGAACATTTAATGAACATTTTTAGCACTTTTAGGCAGCCTAAGAGATGCATATTTTCAAATGCAGTCTTCTGTAGTTCACTGTAGCATTTACTAGTTCTTTTTGTGATCCCATGAGCCATGTATATATATTTGTGGACAGGAGGTTCTCATATCTGGGTCACAAGTTTGCTGGAGGTCATTGAAAGGCTACAAAATAGAGCATGGCTAATTTTGAAGTTGCAGAATTTTTCTCACATGTATTAAACACATTTAAAAAATATGAATGCCTGGATTAACTTGGAGACCAGGATAGTAATTATTTATGGATGTTATAGCCACTCACGCACTAATGAATAGTACCTTACTAAAATCAATACATGTTAAATCAGCTCTTATGTTAAGGCTTAGAAAGCTCTATCTAGAGGGGTTCTTACTGAACAGGCAAATAGCTATTTGTTGTTTATATGAAAAATCAATGTAAATTAAAAGCACTGATGTAAATATATTCTTAAAGTCATCAGTATATATTATTTAGTCTTTATTCTACTAGATCTACCCCTCACATTTGTTGTCACTAGATGTCCCCGTTCTTCATTTGGCTTGATCTGCCCCTCACATTTGTTGTCACTAGATGTCCTCGGTCTTCTGAACAACCATTATCATTTAATCTTCTTCCTCTAAACCACAGTTTTATGGACCATCCTTAGCCTATGACTGGACAATGAAGGAGAAGCAGTGCAGTAATAACCTGATCTCTCGTTCACTCTACTTTATTCTCCTATTAGCATGCTCTTTGTCAGCAATCATTGTGCTGCTGCTTCCTCCATCACTCTGAGTGAGCTCTGTTGCACATGGGCAGCAAGGGAATGATGTATTAATAATTGGGCCAGTATGGTGGCCCAGTGGTTAGCACTCTGACCTTTGTAGCGGTAGGTCCCCGGTTCAAATCTCGGACAGGACACTGTTTGCATGCTCTCCCTGTGTTTATGTGGGTTTCCTCTGGGTAGTCCTATTTTTTCCCACATTCCAAAAACATGTAGGTAGGTTAATTGGCTTCCTCCCAAAATTGACCTTAGACTGTGGTAATGACTTTGGGAGGGGTATTAGATTGAGGTACAGCTAATGACATGACTACAGATTTTGTAAAGCGCTGCGTAATATGTTGGCGCTATATAAAAACTAGTTATTACCAATTACAGAACTATATAAAATTTTATATTTTATAGCTGCCTGAAATCCAGCTTAAAATTAAACATTTTTATGTTTTGTGTTATTGGGACATTCATATATAGTAAGGCTCAGAAAAGGAATAACTGAAAGCAAAGTGTCTGGCTATAGAATCAGAACAGAGACACCCTCAAGTTTTGTATAAGGACCTTTGATGGTCTCTTAGACTGCTTATCTTTAATAAAATGTGATAGACTCTTCCTTTTCAGTAAGCCTAATAAGCCTGCTAGAGACTCATACACCAGATAATAAAAGTGAAAAAGAAATGTCAAGGGAAGAGGGATGTCTTTCCTTCAAATCTGTTTTTTACTTCTATTATATTCATTCACATTTTGAAATGTGTTTAATACATGCGAGAAAATTTCTGCAACTTCAAAATTAGACATGCTCTAATTTGTAATCTTTCAGTGACCTGTACATAGAATAATGCAAGCACACAGCAGACAAATAAATGAGATTAGAGGTAGGTTTGTCAGGTGTATTTTATAAAATCAGCCCGTAATCAAAAACTTTTGAAATGGAAATAGCCAAATGCTTACTTACATACTGTAATGGCGATCTGTATAGCTAGATTATCAGGTCCGACTGTACTGAGGGACTTGAACAATGTAGAATAAAGTAATGAATCAGGAGAGGAGCCCAGATGTGGAAGATTGACACCTTTATTACAATGATATGGAAGGGGTCAGAGACAAACTATTGTGGAAAAAGTTTGTAATGTAGAAGAATGAGGCAAGTCATTTAACCCACTTTTGCCCATCCAGAATGTAAATGTCACTTTGGAATAGACCTTGCCTTTAGAAGTCAAGTCAGATCTTACCTATTGCATGCCCCTTTCTGGCTTGAGCATTCAAAGCCTAAGCACTATTACTGCCAGCTCTTTCTATGCATAATGAATTTGTTAGAAATAGAAAGGACAATTCCACTGATTCTTTTTTCTGCACAGCTAAGTCATTATAGTAGGAGAAGTGCTTAGTGCACAGAATTAAAATAGGAGGCTTTCAAACCTCCAGATACAGTTCTTTAAACAAGGGTATTATGTGATAAAGGTCCACCTACACCACATGGAAGAATGAATTCTATATTGTTATTCAGTTAGGAGCACAGTTAAGAGTGGTTAGTGGTAATTGCACAATAATGTTTTCCTAATTTTGCTTTGGGTCAGTGAAACCATTGACCCACCACATATTATTACAGTCTGAGTCCATTTTTCTGATTGGTTCACCAACTGTGCTGCTATTGGTTGCAGTTGTAGATTGTTGGTGGTAGAATTACTCCTTGGCATTAGGAATAGATCACCAATCCAGAATTGATTCATTTTAATACCAATCAGGCCACACTTGAGGCCACAGCCACAATGCAAAATCTCTCTTTGACATGACTCTCAAAGTTAGATAGGACAGTACCTAAATGGCATACTCTGAAAATTCCAGCAAAACATCCTGTTTTTGGTCCAGTAATCTATCACATTGTGGATAAAATTAGCTGTCACTTTGCCAGATAAAATTATAACATCTGCTCTATCTGATCTTATAATTGCCCACTTTCATGTGTTAACCCAACTTCACCACTGCAGCTGGTAATATTGGATCATCATGTCTGAAAGGCTGAAGTTGGCCCTACTTGTGGTGCTTCTGTCATTACTACTACTGGGTATGGCAGCTGGCAGCTGCAGTGGGAAACCCATTGTAAGTGACCACATTGCCAATTTGAAGGTAGCAGGGCAGAGCCAGAATTTGCTTTTGCATTGTAGAAAGCAACTACCTTGAAATGTGATTTGTCTTACCAAGACTAACTACATTGGGGTTTGCATGGAAGCACGTGAGCTTACCTATATTGTATTGAGTAGTTGAACAGCTTTGCTGTTTTGCTGTTGGTTAATAAAAATTACATGCACCTGGTTCCTGCACCATTTCTTCACTTCCTATCAAACCCAACATAAAATCACGATGGTAGAGATTTGTCATAGAAACAATTTTCTGATTGGAAGACTTTATCTATCTATCTAAAACTAAAAACAATTTAACATATTTTGATGACATAGGTTCTTTCAGTATAACTATTCTTTTTTCTCCCAATCCTACCTTAAGACACAACTTGACTATTCCAACTTTCTGCTGCAAGCCTCATCTTCTTTGTGTGGCCCAGGTCTTTTTCAACCCTAACAACGCCCATGGTTATGGATCCTTCTGCTTCTCTAGCTGGATTGTCCATGGGCCTAGGCTTAGAGGAAGTGGATTAAATTATGGAGATTATCATTTACACTTATAAACTGGTAGTAATGATAAACTGGTTGTAATAACGATAAACTGGTAGTGACCATTGGCAGAAGAGGAATACCATGGGTGTCAGCTCCTGACTGAAGATTGCACAGAAGTTGCTTTCTTAACTGTGCTGGGCGTTTTCTACTATACTGGAGTTCTGCTTTATTGCTTTATGGTTGCAGGCTCACTGCAGAGAAATATTTCAGAGTTTAGTTGGCACTCTGCTCACTTTCTATCACAAAAAACTCCAACAAAGCACATTGCAGGCTTTTCCCCCGCTGGGGATCAGCGTCAGTCACTACAGCGTTACTACAGCAAATACAAATTTAGCCACTAAGTTCTCTATTGGTTCCACAGACCTAAACTTCCTGCGCACTCCTAACATACAAGCTACACACAGCCTGGCGTCTGGCCTCAGGCTCCAATTTCCCCCTAGTCCCCAAAACAAATGCCCTTTTATTGTCAGCCAGGTGCATCAGAGCCACACTCAATGTCTGGCCTGGAAAAAGGGAAGGAGTGCTTGGTCCACCCATTCCTTCCAGGACACTCCGGGCATGGATCCCAAGTAAAGAGCTTTCTGCAGCACAATTACTAATGACCCTACCCAACTGAATTATTGTTCATTGTACAATATAAATTGCTGTATATTGTACTACAAATGAGCAATCACAATAACTAATATTCACAAGATTTCATATTAGTTAGGTTTTATAGCTAGTTTGAAAAGAAAAACAGCTAATTTACCCAACTGCTATAATTCCAGGTAGTTTTGTGACATTTAAATGATCAGACACATTGATGGCATTCTATAGAATTTTAGTCCCATGACGCATCGCATACTTGCTAGTGATTCACTTTGTACCATACAGTTATGCTGGCGATATCTATAACTATAACCTTTTATTGATGCGAGCACAATACGGCAAATATTTCAGTGCTTAAGGTTGGACTATTAGGATAAGAGTTCTATCTGTAAGGCATAAACAGCATGACTGAAATTCAGAACATTTCTGCATCTAAATCATAGAGTAGATGTCTCAAAATGTACATTTTCTCTCCTTTATTACCATTGGAAATGCTGAATGCAGCTTATTATTGAGAGAAATAATACGAGGAATAGGTGGCTTTCTTAAAAGGCATTAGTGTCATGTGTGAAGCACCCATTTGTGACAACTGCATAGACCTTTGAATAGGAAATTGAGGTTTTCTACCTTTTAAGTATAAAAATGCTAATTTGGGATTCACAGTCTCTGAACTGAAGGACTGCATTTCACATAGAGTATTTTTTAATTTCCAGTTGAAAGAAGGCATTTGGCACACAACTGCCTACAGCCAACTGTCAACAAAAATCAACTGTAATAGCACAGTACTGTCACTGATTTATGTGCTGATGTGATAATCTCCTCAATTTAGTTAGCTATATCTTCTTCATACAAAACAGCTAAAAGTCTTGCCAGGCATTTCTGAATTTCTAGAGGTATCATTAGGTTGATAATGGAGCCATATTAAAGAAATGTTCACAATTTTAGATTGTCGGTAGGAAGAGAAGAAACACATGTTACAAAAAAAAAAAAAAAAGACAGAGTATTATTTCCTATCAATATTGTGCAAAGCTACACAATAGAGAGTTTGTGTACCTGAAACTTGCTATTGGTAAATAACTCATCTCTTTTCTTCAAGACCTATGTACATATAATTAATTTAGTAATGTCTTAGTTTTATGTAGATTATGTACATTATGTAGACTGTCCAGCAGCTATCTGATAATCTATATAATTGATCACATCATACCTGCATATCTAATCTGCGTCTGCATCTTTTTTCTGTTTGTTGCACCAAAAGTCCTCTGTTTTGCTATGAAGCATGCACCATAGGGAGTTTTCAGTGGCTCTTCCGTAAGTTTGCTCTTAGTTCAATTAATGCTTATACATTTCCCACTTTTGTATTCTCATTGATTAGGGTACTAAAGCATATTAAGGAGGTTCCTTGATGCCAGTTTCCACATATATTTGCAAATGTATGCAACCCTGGCTCTACCAGTTGACCCAACTCTGAGGCCTCTGTTTTGAAAGAAATTAGATAGATTTCATTTTTGCTGAACGATATGATGTATTCTTTGTTGTTTGTACATTTATAGTGGCAAAGCACTGCTTCAAATAAAATTGCACATTTTTAAAAATGACTTATTTAATCAAGCAGCTGCAATGTACCATTAGATGGGGGATATACTGTATTTACCCAATTGTTAAACATTGGCTTTTGCTTGATTATCAAGAAGACTTCTGCTGTAACCTATTAAGGAACATGACGTATCACTTACACTTTTCTAGCATTGTAGCATTGTGTACTGTCACCCGCAAAAAATATTTTTTTAATTTTTTCTGTGCAAGAAATATTTATTGTCATTTGACATTTAATTTGTTTTATTTATGCTATTTTATTTTAATTATCTGAAGATGTATAGTCAGTTATTGTAAATTAGCATTCATTCAGTTTTTTCAAGCTAATGTAGAAACAAAGAAGGGTATCTCACAAAACTGCTGCTGTGTTCTCTCACTCTTCAGCACACCATGGGTCACTGGCTTAAATATTTTGTTATATAATGCATGTGGTTTATTTTGTTATATTATGTATGTGGTTTATTTTGTTATATTATGCATGTGGTTTATTTGGTCTAGGCTCAAAGTTGTCCTTGTTTCTGCAATATATATCCATGTGTGGACATTTAACCCTTTAATTTATAATATACAAGACCATATTGAGAGACTGGTAATATGCAATTAAATTGCTCAGGTACCCTGTTTCTAGTGGTGATTTCTGCTAAAGGTGCATGGAATGGTAAGAATTAAAGCTCAACTCCAGACAGCTCTGTATTAATTTATAGTGTGTTTTTTTTAAACAGAGCTGTTGCAAGTACCTACAGTGGACCTGGTAACAAACTCTGGAGGTCAAGCACTGGAGGTTTGTTGGAAGACAGGTTCACGACCTGTCATCACTGCATGCATAGAATGCACCATCTTCACAGCCAGCTCCACCACGATCCTTGTCAATCATTGGATGATGTAACCCCTGCACATGTGCAGGAGTTACATTATCCCTGGGGGCTGGTTCTGAACGGCATGCACCATACAATTTAAAGTAAAAAAAAAGCCACCAGGAGCCATAAAGTGTTTTCTTTTTCTTTTCTTTTTTTTCTTTACAAAAGCGACATTGCATGTCTCTTTTGTCATATAATTACCTCCAGTCATTTTCTTCTGTTTAGGTCCACCTTAAGTTCCCAATCATTGGGACCTTCACAGGTCTTGGATACTCCAGAGACATCACAATCTGGGTCAATCCCAGCAACAAACTCTGTCAGTGGCAGACACAAATTGCAGCAGTTGTTCCTGAAATTTTGGCGTCGAGTGTAAAGGAGGGAAAGGGAGTAAAATTTGCTCAGAGATGGCATATAACAGTTAGTTTTTTAACCCTCTGGGCTGTGCCGTGTGATGGGTCTGTGCAATTTTCCAGGACTGAATGGACAGAATTAAAATTCCTTTTTCAGATTAAATGTATATTTTATCTGCTTTATGTGTTTATTTTTTTAATGTTTTATCAAACCCAGAAATGCTCATTTGTATACATTAATATGAACACAATGTTTTTGTATAAAGCTAAAAACATGTATATCATAGTAAATAATATTCTAAAAAAATATATAAAGGTCATATTCCATATAAGCATTGGATACCCATTTGTATTTTACTTCTTTTTATTTTACATCTTTTTTTAAAATGCAGGTAAAAAGTCTGCACATATCTGCATACTGCACATAATCTACAAGCATCACTACACACTAATGAATAGGATTCATATAGTGTAGGAAAAATATCATACAAACTTCATTGTTTTTTTCCCATCTAGTGAAATCCTGACATATAGTTAATATGGTCCAGTGGAAAATGAACCAACAGCAAAAAAAAAGGACAAAATTGCAACATAAAAAAGCAGCGCTCACTCAGGTGTGATGTTTTCTTGCATATATTTTTCCTCTCTTGACCCATGATATCTGACTGCATACAGGGTAAAGAAAATGATCTCAGTCAGAAATGTGATGTCCTTTACTGTCAGGGCCTGTTGCTGTTTTAAATGGAGAAAAGGCACAATGCATGAAGAAGGTAAATTAAAGCGTATTCATTTTTGAAATTAGATGCAGTGCCAGGAGATAGAAAATAGCTGTGGCCTGAAAATTGAGAATCGGCCTTGTGCACAGTTCACTGAACTTTTGACCAGCGCTATTTCTGTGAAAGCTTTCTATTGATGATATTGTGTATAAACAAATACAGAATACAGCATAAAACTGAATTACCCTATCTGATTCTAATGACACTGAGTGGCCATCACTTTTCAGAGCTCCTTTGTTTTTTACAGTGTTGGATAACAAAACAAATTTATAACAAAACATTTTAAGAACAAGTATTTTTTAGAAACTTTTTCAGTGATTTATGATTGAATCTGTTCCTTTTTATGCCAGTGTGTACCAAAAATGCAAAAACCTTACCAGAGCATAATTAAAGTAAAAAAGTCCCCTTCAGTCTTTCCAATAGATTAAAAAAGACATTGAATAAAAATAAAATAAATCAATAAAAGCATTCCTAGATCACTAAAGTGAACAACATTTTCATTTTAGATAGTTGCCTCCAGAACAGGTATGCCCATTGGAGGGCTTTCCATTACCTATAGCTCTGATGTTGGACTTTTATTCAATTACTGAGACACAGACAGCAATAAAAATCTTGCATGAATGAACGAGGGCAGTACACACAGCACCCCTCTGTTCAGCAGATAGAGGAGGACAGAGGAAAAGTGTGCAGCACCACCAAGCTTTTCTCCATAAAAAAGCTCAGCGGGAGTTTCCAAATAGCGATTCGTTAATCCATTGTGGCAATTTGATAAATGACATTGGGGGACCGCTGTAAACATGTCAGATTTTCGCCTGAGATAAGCACAACCATTCCTCTTAGATGACAAGCATCTGAAATGTGTACATACCCCAACCTACTTGATGCATAAAAAAATTTCCATGACAATTTTGGCAAGATCCAAGGCACCCTGAAGTAGCTTTCTTTATTGGACAATGTAGAGGGAGACAACTAAAGTGCAGTGCCTCCCATGAAATCAACTGAAAATTGAAGATTTAAACAAAGGTATCAATCTGTCCTCGTGCTTGGTCCTGAAGCACCATTCAGTATACCATGTCGATCTAGCTTTGATCAAACCTTAATGCTTAGCATATACTGAGTAGATAAACATACACCAGGTGTCTGTTTGTTACCCTTTTGAAATCTAAGAGAATTTTCTCTAAGCACATTTTTTCATGGTGATCCTACAATATACAGCATGATATGATATTTTGCTGGGTCATGCAAATACCTTGACTTAATGCATATTGTGTTTAAAGCCTGCATGGCTTTTCAGGAGAAACCCCAGGGGCTTGAATTCACTGACAATAGAAGGCGCAGGTAATAAAAAAAATTAACTCTGATGCTGATAAAAGGAAAAAATGTCACAAATGCCAACTCCACTGCTGGATAGACTTGTATTGTCAATATGAGTATATACCTGGAAAAAAGGTGCACTGCCTCTAAACTTTCCCCAATTTGCCATTCTCCCTTCATACTACTTCAGCCTTAAAAAAAAAAAAAAAACTCTGTTTTGGTCTGGTAAAGTAACAAGGCTTCTTCACCATGACTTTCCATTGGTGTTGGGAGGATCCAAAATGCTGCAATTATAGTGTAATAATAGGGGGCCACTTTATTCAACATACCCCTTTAAGTCCAAGATAAGGGACAGGCCTTTCATGCCCTAGGCACATAGGCACACTGGGTTTTCAAAAAAATAATAATATGAAGGTATCATTTCTAATGCAAAATAAGGGTTTTCTAAAGAGAAAGCAGAGCAGAAGCTGATTACTTTTAGATTCTCTCTACTTGACCCCTCCGAAAAGCAAACTGAAAAATGTATCCATATATTCAATCAGCTTTGCAACATCAGATCACTACACAGATACTGTTCTTTGCATGCATTTCCCCTTAAACAAGCATCTAGAGGCAGAGCGATCACTATTGTGAATATCAAGGCTTTTAGTTTAGGAAACAACACGGGATGCAGCACTTTGTGTGTAAGTGCAGTAAGTTTGTGTCCCATGCCTCCAATGACCTATGCCAACTTTCCCTTGTTGTAAAACAGTTTCTTCTGCTTTCCAGAAGGACTGTCACTTTGTAAATTTTGCTCTGTGAAATGTGTTTATGCACATAGTAGTCTTGTCTGACAAATCATCCACTGATAATCACTGCAGCTTCCATATCTATGATATAGGTGTCACTGTATTAGAGCTATGTCTATTTATTTCTTTAAACTGCAGCACAAACTAGTTTTTGTGTTAGGCTTTGGTGTCATAACATTTATAAATGACACCTAATATAATGCTAGAGTACCAATTGTATGTATACATAGCCAACTTGGCTTACTTTTTTAATAACTAATGCAGATGTTTCTTTTTTTTTTTTTATAAAGATGTGGAGATGCTTGGGAAGCCAACTCCCTTGCTCCCTTCCACAGTATATTTTTCATTTTGGGAGAATATGGCAGCTGTTTTTTAATACAAATGGATCATTGGGATGTGGATTGGGGTGGGGAACCCTCTTCCTAATATAGTATGTCTTTTCAGGTCACTAATGTGATTTGCCTTTCTAGCCATTGTAGATATTCAGAATTATGTATTGGTTAATCTTCATAACCTTGGGAATCAATGATAGCCATGACACTTTTTATCCAATCTTAGAAAGTGCCATTAGAAAAATAATTTTGGTTTATACTCAGTCACAGCAGTAGATGAAGATGTGTCCTCATGAAAAGTATGTGACAAACTTTTGCTATCTGGGACATAAGTAATGAGTTTGTTACATCCTTTACTTGAGGACACAGAATCATCTGGTGGCAAACAATAATGCACAAAAGATCAAAGACAGCATCATAACCAGCTCAAAAGTACAAAATACTTTAAATTGGCAAAAGGATAAAAATACAGAGCCCATGTGATTTTATTTTTTATCTCCTAAATAAATATTTAAAAAATACAATTTCCGTAGAAGTATTGATTCATGTTGATTTTATTGGCATTTCTATTGATTAATGTTTTGAATGTTAGCAGTGATGACTACATTTTGTGTCATAGGATTATACCTGAGTCAAAGCAGGTGTTTTCAGGTAAAATATGTACTCCAGTTTATATTTGAGTATGTACAGTTTCCTCCGGGTACTCCAGTTTCCTCCCACATCCCAAAAACATGCAGTTAGGTTAATTGGCTTCCCCACCCAAAAAAAATTGACCTTAGACTGTATTAATGACATATGACCATGGTAGGGACTTTAGATTGTGAGCCCCTTTGAGGTGCTGCGTAATATGATGGTGCTATATAAATACTGTTTAATATTCATAATTATAATAATAATAATAATAATACAGTGCATAGCATGCTTAAAACACATAAATGTACATGTACAGTATAGTAAAGAAATATTTTTACTGAAATCTTTAAGCTATAAAGGTCACAACCCGTGTCAGAGTTGAGGGTTCTGGTATAGTGATTTGCAACTTGTTGCAACAAAGTTGCTTTGGAGGCATACCAGAATAACTTGGCTCACATTACTACATCTATAGCAAGGGGGAAGTGATTGTATCTAAAGTCTTGCCAGTTGTAGCTGTAGTGGATATGCTATGGCCATTTGGGGTGGTGTAACTAAGCCCTTGATACATATACTGTAAATAGGCTCAAAACACTTTGCAGAACATTCACATTGCAGTTGGTTCTGACAATTTAAAACTCTGCACTTGTTTGCATTAAGTGAATTATGGCAGTTTGCCTTATTTTCTGCTGACAGGTGCGCCAGAGCCTTTAATGATTAACAATGTATAACACGGACATTTAAAAAAATATTTTAAGTAACATTTTGTTTATAAAGGATAAATTGTCTTTACAATCAAAGATGAAAAATGGATATGCCACATCATTTGCCTATACACATTTAAGTTTTTTATTTTTCCTCCAATTATTTTTCTTACTGTCACCATACATCAACAAACATGATGCCTATTAGACTACAGAATATGTCATACAACATCCTGAAAATTTCACGAATTTAGTTAAATAACAGGCTGCAGCATATCCACTGTTCATAATTTGTCATTGCACATCTAATGAAACACAAACGACCTCTGCTTTAGGAATGATTCAATAGCTTCTCCTTTTCTTTGGCCCCTGAAGCATTCTAAAGCGATTGTCCAATTGTTTCTTTTTATTTGCTGTAAGCACATTTGAACAATTGCTGCATGTAAGCACTCCATACTGCACAAGGTCTCTTGTTCTTGTAAAATGAATAGCTATAACAGACAAAAAAACTGTCTACAAGTGTCATAAGTAATAAGAAGCTTGAAACTTGGACAAAAAGTGAAAACAAATAAATGAAATACTGAGTAAAAAAGTAAAAAAAACTTTATCATAAGCAGAAATGTGTGTATGTTACAGGATTATACCATAAACATGCAAATCAAATATTATTTTAAAATTAAATAAATTATTTTTTTACTTTTAACTCATGTTTGATATAATCCTTTTTTTTTTTTGTTATTACAGATTTTGATATTTATTACAGATAAAAATAGTGCTTCCCTTAGTAAATAAGCCCTATTTAGCAGTTTTCAATATATGGTTTAAAAATCATATTCTCCTCTTTACCAGTCACTTCAAAAGCCCAATTATCCAGAAAGAGGGGGTAGCTTCCTATATATATCACAACACTCTTCCTCTCAAGAGCTTTTAGCCCTGATGGAAGCAGTGGGGTGGCTCATGGGAGACCTTATGCTTTTGTATCAAAACACCTTAGTGGGTGGATGTCAATCCTGCATGCAAAAAATAAGGTAAATGCTTTCTGATTTGCTGCTGCAGTTTCCTAAATGCTCATTCAGGCAGGTCATTATTGCAGAAAGGGACAGGTGATGACCCTTCTGCAGTAATGGGCCTGATTTATTAAACCTCTCCAAGGCTGGATACACTTTCATCAGTTAACCTGGGTGATCCAGCAAACCTGGAATAATTCTAGTATGGGATTAAAAGATTTGCTAACAAACAGCAAATTACTTTTAAGGAATCCATTCCAGGTTTGCTGGATCAACCAGGTCCCCTGATGAAAGCGTATTCTCTCCAGCCTTGGAAAGCTTTATTAAACCAGGCCCAATGTGTCTTTTCTGCCTGATGACTTTGGGGTTTCTGGCAACAAAGCTGAGCTCCGCATGGCTTCCCTTGTGTGAGCTGTGCATACATCATCCAGGCAGGCTAATCAAGATGGCCAAATACCGTCTCTGGAAGGAAGAAGAGAAGGAAGATGGTGACACCCTGTAATGGAGCACGGATAGGTGAGTTGCGCGGGTTTAGTTCTGCTTTAATGCACCTTTTGCCATGTGCAAATGCAAAACGGAAGGTAAGGCTGGGATGATCTAACCCATTTAGATCAAGTGCCACTCACAGGGTTATTGGAAGCCTTGGTATGGGAATGTAAGGACATTAACTGGAGCATGCAAAAAAAAACATGTAAACTCCCCAAATTTATAGGTGGACAAGAACAGTAAGAATTATGAAAGCGAGATCTTTTTCTTATAATATCAAAAACAAGAAATTAATCCAAGGGTTAACCAGTCTCTTGCAATAATTAAATGGATGGGTTGCCACTTTAAGTAAATTAAATTGTAACTGGCACGTAACAGAATTAAAAAATGTATGTATGTTTATTTTCAAAAAACAAATAAACTTTTCATTGCACTGTTGTGCACATTGTTTTTTAAAAGTTAAAATAAGATTTTTTTGAACAAAAAGTCAAGATAAATATCAAAACTGTATACAGATGAGAGGTGCTTTAAATAGATCCACATGATTAATGGTGATGGGAAGGCTTGCCAAAAATCCAAATTATGTCATATCAGATGGAAGGTTCTTAGGGATTTAGCCTGGCAAGCTGGATAGGTGTAGTCACAGGGTAGTGACATAGTTTGTGTCTTGAAAAGTTTTGGTATTCGTATTTAGGCTGTTAAAGAAATAAGCACATTTGGTTCAGTTCAGCTATACTGAAATGGAGGAGCAAGGCAGTCCTAGAGAAGAGGAGCAGGACGTATTTGTGGGATCTATTTACTAAAGAAATTTAGGTTGTTCATTCACTATGATGAATTATCACTTTGCTTTGTGAATGTGGTGATAGCACATTGGACAAAGAATACCCAATTACGTGCAAGGATATCTAAATATACAGCATATTTCTTTCCACATGATTGAATGGGTAAAGTCATCAGAGCTTCACCTCATTTACTAAGTTAAAGATCCATTGCAAAGGAATAACTCAATTTATCATGTGAACTTCCTGTATTCTTTAAGTAAATTAGCCCCGTGTGTTCAGTGAGTACTCCAATGGCAATATTCGAACCACGCATGCGCAGGGAGCCGGGTGTCACTCAAAGGGGAAGATACTTCCCCCAAAATGATTTCATGATGCCACAACCCGCCCACCTCCCTAAGCCAGCGATGTCTCCCGGTAGACGTGGTCTGTGACTCAGGCTGGTGCAGCCCCCAAGCAGTATCCTTCTTCTGACCCTACTGGTGGGTCCACCGGCCAGAGCCACGGCCCAGCTGTCAGACGGTCTTGGCCCGCTAGCGGGCCGCGAACCGGGGGTTGGGGACCTCTGGTCTAGAGATTTGTAGAGGTGCCACATACGAGGGCTTACTGTGAGTCCAGACAGATGGAGGTGTTAGATAAAGACTTGTCATCCCAAATAGGTTGAAGTTGGGGAAAAAAAGCTGAGTTGGAATAGATAAATAGGAGGCATCGTGTCTGAAAAAGCAGAACTATATCTCTGGACACCTAAAAAATTTCTCTAAAGTATTGAGGCTGCACTTCTACTCCTTTCACGATATAGAGGTTCAGGGGCATTGGGTCGTTGGACAAATGTATAGAGATCCAATTGCCACTATCTGGAAATGTGGAAAAAAAGTTCTCCCACAGCATCTTCTCAAAATATATCATGTTGAGCTCTCCCCGGGATGGTAGCACCTTACACTACAATGCACAGAAATACAACATTGTATAGTAAAGTAAAGAACTGTGTAAAACAGTGTAGCTCTGCATAGTACCTAACACTCCCAACAACCACTAGGATCTCCCTAATCTCCCCCCAATGCACTGACAAAACGGCTGCTACAACTTCAGTCTATTGTAGGCAAGGATTGCCACATGCCTCAGACCCTACTATTGGCCATCGTAACCCTGTTGGCCAGAATTGTCAAGTAGCAGCCATAAAAGCAATCAACATTTTGGGATTGATAAATGAGATAAAACATATTGCTAGTGTGATTGATTATAAGGCCACTATCTAAATATAGAATAGAGTTCTTGACAGCAAATGGTTATGGTAAATTTTGTCAGGAGCAGAGTTTGTACCATCAACCTCCTCAATATCAACTGTAAAATTACTATTAAAAAGAAAATAAAAAATAGATTTTTTTTCTTCAATAAACCAAGCCACAATTACCGTTATTTTGTGGTATGATCAACATATTCTAATACAGGGAACCAAAATCTGTGTCAACTATTTCCTGTACCCCTCCAACTGACATAACACAATCACCACTTAAGACCTAACTGATACTTTAACAAACTAATTTAAACTCATTTAAACTGGTACTTTAAAAAAATCACTCAGATTGCCCTTTTAAGGTCAGGAAAAACATTTCCTTATGTTAGAGACAAGAAGCCATTGTTGTTAGAGATTTGTTTTGTCATTCTCTGGATCATATCTGCTGGAGCTGTAAAAGGTTGAACCCGGTGGACATCTTTCAACCTAGTTACTATAAACTTTAAGAACAAATTTATGTTAGTTGTACCTAAAAGAGAATAACCAATGAGTTTCTGAGGGTTTTCAATGGGAGTGTTGTATTGTACATTGCCTCTTTTTTAATGTTTGACACAAAATGACTTTATTAGCAAAATAAAACCATGGTTAGCATTCGGTATTCAAATCCTGCACATTACTTTTGTCAGGAAAACAAATATATGCATATCTTATTTGATAACATTATCAGGCATGAATAAAGTACAGTATTAGTCAATTTTATATGCCGTGTTGCATGAAATCTGTGTGTTTAAAAAATATGATCATTTGCATTTCATGGATTTGATAACCTCAAGAGTACACTTGAAATTCAGGCAATGCCCACATCGCCTCCCTGCGCACCCCATTTTTAACCGAAGACCAATGGTTTCTATTAAGACATCAGGCAGGGACTCTGACAAGCCAGTCAATAACTATGTGAGGTTACTTCATTAATGCTATAATGGCTGATAGAGTGAGAGCTAACAAAACAGGTTCCTGACAGCAGCAAATGAAAATGATAGAGATTCCCGAAGCAATGCGCCTTTCCTTTGTCATTGTCTTTTGCTTGAGCTTATTCAAAACCTGGCATTTATGTATTCAGCCTTGATGAATGTTGCTGGCTTTAAGTACTTTTTCCATCTCTAATGTAGTGCCAGTTTCACATTGTTCTTTGTTTCTCTTTTTATTTCTATAACCTCTGCTGTCAAGGCATTGCTGGCTTGAGAGTTGCAGGCACTGGCTAGTTTTTTTTTCCTGCTGTATGTTGCATGTGTGATCTGACAATGTACCGTAAGAACTTATAGGATCAGAACAGAACAGAAATCCCTAAGTTTTCAACCTGTTGTGTATTGTTTCATTACCTTAATAGAAAACATATCTGTGTCTGTGTATGGTATGCACCGAGTGTCATCAAAATTAAAATTAACAGAATGAAACCTCTTTGGTCATGGCTGTGTAAAATATAAATAAAACTAGTGCTGAAGTATTCCTGTGAGTCAATTAAAACTTGTAACATGTCTAATAATAAGCACCACTCCTCCTTGATCAATGGTGGTTCCACTGTGTGGATTTGGAAGAAGCAAAAAAAAAATCATACAAAGATTTCTCATTTGTAGTTTGCTAAATCTAATATCCAGGGTTGTAAACTCCACATGTATTTATTTTTCTATAGACAAATGTTCAAAAAACAGAACAGGCATATACTATTAGTTTGAGGCATATATTATTAGTTTGATCTACTGAGCTAATGCTCAGTTATGTCAGCTATGCTGTGCTATGCAGAGGACCATCTAAAATAACCTTGACCTTGCATCTAGTGGGGCTAAACAAAACTGGCAACTGTGAAACTAAGGTGGTAATCTTGGAACCCAATTTATAAGCCTAAGTTACCTGTGTAACCTATTAAAGTGGACCTATCACCAATATTTTTTCTATATTCACTTTAGTTCCATTTTAACTGATGAGGATAGGGATAGTCATAGTCATAGCATTAGGGCCCTGAATCCTACTTAGTCAAAAGGGCCCCAAGCCAGTTGTGCACAGGTGCCAATTGTTGGCTATGTCGCCCATTGGATAAGGATGTTGCACATTATATAAAGTATAAAGAAAGCAGCTGATGCAAAACACATAAGGTATAGATCTAAATCTAAACACAATTTGAAATCTTCAACAGACAATCTTTACTATGTATAATCAAGATATATAATAACTGGCAGGGAGAAATCAGATCATCAATAGGAGGGTTGTTCACATTCTACAATCATGCAATGACCTTTATGTGTCAGTACATTTAGGTTGATTTTAATTAGCAATACTTACTTATCTTCTGGATATTCTGTTTTGTATAATAACGGCACATTTATATTTTATACATTGAATATTGAATATGGTAATGTGTAAGTCAAAGTTTACATACATTTCCAGTATAAAATTCCATGTGAGTTCTCATTTACCCTGAAATTTCTAATGTACCTGTGGGAAACCGGCATGTGGTACCTTTACTCCCATTGCTAGTTATATATCCTTAAAGTTAATTAATTTTGTAAAACCCATCTGATTGCTTACAATGAAGAGTTTCCAAAATCATACACAAGTCTGAAAGAAACAGGAAATGGAAACTGATTTCAAGATTACTTTTTTAACAAAAGCATGTGCATGTAAAACATACATATTGTAAAATGTACATTTTTGTGATATATATATATATATATATATATATATATATATAAATATATAAAAAAAACAGGATGTCTCTCCCTTATTTGGGTTATGGTCGCTTCAAGGGGGCAGTAGCCAATCGAATTGGCATGAAGAGAACATATCCTTTGGGAACACATGTCGCAAAAGATGGACTGTGTCAGGTGAGAATCTGAGCCACTGATATTATTTTGGAAAATTAAAACCTCTTTCTGTATGTATAGGGCTACTCTGGTGATCCCTGTGTTCCCTTTGAATATATATATATATATATATATATATATATATATATGCACCCATAATATAAGTAGGTATAGAGCAGTGGTAGCCAACCTTTTCGGTCTAAATTTTCTAAAATTACCAGCTCCTGACCGCACATGCGCAGGGAGCCAGGTGTCACTCAAAGGGGGAGAAACCTCCTCCATAGTGACATCATGATTGTAAACCCCGCCCACTTCCCCGTCACAGATCTGAGCCTGTGATGGGAGAGTGGGCGGGTTATGTCCAGGGACACAGCCCGCCCACCTCCCTGAGTCTAGAAACTGTTTGGGAGACATGGTCCGTGGACCCCCAAAATTTTCTCGCGGACCACTGGTTGGCCGGTATAGAGAAAGCCTTAAGGGATGAGAAGTCTAAAGTCTTACTCCCTAAGGATTAAGCTGGATGTCATAATGATTTATTAACCTCCCTGGCGGTAACCCCGAGTCACACTCGGGGTTGGAACACCTATGGAAGGTTAGTAAATACAGCGGTTACCTGATCCGCGAGGTCCCGCGCCGTCCTGCGCTGTCCAGCGCCGCGATCTCCGTCTTCTTTCTTCTTCCTGCTTCTGCATCCGATGAGTCACCGGGGGAGTTGCAATGTATGTATGCAATGCAATACATTGGATTTTTATGTGTAAAAGCAGTACATTGTTTTCAAGAACATTTATTTTACAGCATATATAATAGTATGAGTATAATGTGTATTTTTTTTTAATGTAAAAAAATTAAACATTTTTTTTTTAAATATATAGATTTTTTAATTTATTCAATTTATTGTTTTTAAATGATTTTGTGTTTCAGACTTTATTATACTCATATTATTATATTATACTGTAAAATAAATTTTCATGAAAAACAATGTACCGCTTTTAGACATATAAAACTGGAATGATATGAACCGCCAGGGAGGTTACTTTGTAATCATTGCAATTCCTATTTTGCATATTGTTAAATGCAGCCTAAGTCATTATATATGAAATTACGTTATCTAGTTATATTATCTTTACTTTTTCTACATGTACAAAAATGTGATTACCTACTCTAAACTCAAAAGATGAGAGAAGGGTTTTATTCACTCCTGGTGGGTGCCCATCCTCAGAGGTCTGCAGTTTTCTTCTTATTTACAAACATGATAATGCTGCTCTGCAAATCATTCATAAATAATAACTAAAAGTTCAGTACTTTAGCCCTTCAGTAATCTCTGATAAACCCTCTGTTTAGGTCCTCTACCTTCCCATACAGAACCTATAAGTCTTGACTTTCTGAATGAACTAATACTTATATCCTTTCGCAGGTAAAAGATCCCCCTATATAAATTTCACCTGTGTATTTACAACTCTTCTTTGAGTTAAGCTTTAAACTAATATTAACATTCTGTTCTGCTCTATGGAGAGGGGAGGGGGAGAGCGACAAGGCGGCACCCTGCTGCGCGCTCTCCCCCTTCCCTTGCATTAGGATCGGTCGTTTTCATCGTCCGTGGATCCGCCAGGACGGTCGTTCGGACGATGGACGATGCCGTCTGTACACACGCCAGATGTACACACGTCAGATTTTTCTCGCCCGATAATCGGCATCGGCCAGATATTGGGCGAGAAAAATCTGACGTGTGTACGCAGCTTTAGGTCAGTTTAAGTGACAGCAGTGATTTTTTTGGCTATCAGTAAGGGAGACATTTTTCCCACTGGTCAGCAATCTAGAAGGCATTCTTCCCGCTGATTACCAACCTAATATACTGTGATCTATAGATATAATAATTTTATCAGGGGTCCCTTGACCTTGATCATGTTAAAAAGTTTGAGAAAAGTGCTCTGTTACATGTAAGCTTTGTAGGGCCACTTTCAATATGAGTATGTTTTCCAATGAATTACGTGGCCATTGCCAATCAAAATGAAGAAGTTGGAAAGTATAAATGTTGTTATTTAATAGAAACGGGGTTTCAATCCTACAGCTGCCTGAACACTGCCAAAGTAGCGTGGTCAGGTAGCAAAAATCTTGCTATAACTTGCAGAATCTTGAGGTTAAAAGAACAAAAAAGGAGGGAATATGGAAAAAAATCAGTGCAGAGGATCAAAAGTGAGGTAAGGAATATTTAAATGTAATTTGATTTTAAGGTTTATATACACTCTATTTTGTATTTATATATGTTAGCTCACTGTAATTGGCCTAAATATTATTATTATTTTTAAAAAATCATCTTTATTGCTCCATTCTTAACTAGCATCATTTGGCTGAAAAAAAAGGAACCTGCTATTCCAGAATCTATAACAATAGACATATAACAGAAGGCTAGCCAAAATAATACATTACAGTTTAAATAAAAGAAAACAGAGAATACAGAAGTCAATATGTCTTGCTGTGAGAAGCGAAAATAACTGAATTCTGGTTTCTGATTAGTGATGTTAATAAAAGAAGCATAAAAGCAGCCAGTATAGAAAGCATGCTTAATGCTAACTTTTACATTATATAAAACAATATGCACAATATGTACAGTTCTCCGGCTAGGCACAGGTTGTTCACAGTGAGATGAATCTACTAACCCTTGTCCTATTCTTTTGGAATGAAATAAATTGCTTATCATGGTGAGCTCTTTTATGCTCTGTAAAATTAAGAAGGCTGAATAGAATATAAAAAGAGTTATTTTCAAATAGGGAAAGAGAAGCTTATCTAACAATTGATTCTATCTAAATAAGCTATTTTAGAATTGGTATTTTGGCCTAGATTTATCTAACAAAGTTAAGTCTCTGAAAGAAAACCTTCCTTACTCTGCAGTTTTAAGATGCCAATTTATCAAATTATAACAATGTACCCAAATTATATATTAAGGAAAAAATTGTTTGACATTATTCTTGTTAGTAAATGTAGTAACACACAGTATCTTCTATGAAATGTAG
>NC_092861.1:123256198-123261860 GCF_032062135.1 Pyxicephalus adspersus | reverse complement strand
TTAAATCCTCGAGGGAAGTGAGACAACAAATGTCTATGATGTTCTACAATTTAAAGATTTCCTTTAACTACCTGTTGTGTTTACAGGGGTGGGAGTGAAAATAGCTTAGTGCTCTCCATAATAGGGCACAGATGGTAAAATAGAAAAGTTAAATTAACTTGGATTTGAACTATTTCACATTGGTAAGGAGGTGACCCTTTAAGCAGGGTCATCTCCTCCTCCTTTGTATTTGTACGTTAGCACTGTACAGCACTGCATAATGTGTTGGTGCTTTATAAATACTGTTTATTTATATTATTGTTATTATTAATATTATTATTATTAATAATAATAATTCTTATTATTATTATTAATAATAATATTATTAATAATATTTATAATAATGATAATTACACTTAATTTAAAGCAGGTGTACCCCTTAGGGATAATGGAAGTTGTGATTTCTAAACTCAGTCCAAAAAATGCCATTTGCCTATTTTTTAAGGCTGATTTTTTGGCGTTAGCAGTTTTAATCACACCTGAAACAAGCATGCAGGTAACAGTTAGATGAACACCTGAGCTGCCTACTCATTCCTGTGTTGATGATTCAGAAATGATTAAAGGTCAGAAATCAGAACTCAACAAGGCAAGCCTTATATTTAGGAACCAGGTCAGAAATGGCAGCTTACATAACGTTGCAGTGAAGGGTGTACTGTAAGCCTCAACGAGATGAATATTAAACAATGATTGTTCAAAATACATACACTGCAGCAAGTGACTTTTTCTTAAAGGATCACTAATACTACATGCAATGTTCATTACTGAAATTTTGTATTTCTCCAATACAGCAGCTGACTGCATTTAAAAGATATACAAAAAATATTTAGATAAGCTATATTCTTATTTAACCCATTATTAATCCTTGCTAACCCTTATCAGCTATTTACCTATTTCCTTCCCATCTTTTCATAGCATTTTTTTTGCTGTTCTATTTCTTGTTTTGTTTTGTTTGAAAGCAGCAGTTTATTTCTTTTTTATCATTAAAACGCTATTTGTTAGTATTGTAATATTTTGGCTGGAGTTCTGCTTTAAAATAGAAATTTTGAAATGATCTGCTAATAACTTAGCAACAAGAATTCAAAAACTGATTTTTATTTTGTTTCAGTTTGCTCTAAAGCGCTGTAATTTTGCTTCAACTATACTAAATTCATTTTAAAAATAAAATGCGTAAGGCAAAGGAGAATCGCAGTACCTTGTCTGTGTATTTAGGAATTTTTAATGACAAAGTAATGAATCCAGACAATTTGCATATGTAGCTCTTCCTATTTGGAAAATTAATGACGTTTCCTGATTTCAGATCGCAGCATGCGGTAAACTGCTGGCAATGGGAAGCTTGGCTGGTAACAGCAGCAGCAAACACATTGTAAAATTAACCCTTGAATTAGAAGAGCAAAGAGGTACATTGGCGTGAAGACCCCAAGACTTAACAAAGGATAGACGCTCAGGTGCTTTCTACATATGTCAGCTCAATCACAATAACAACCGCAGTTACCCTTCTGTTTGCATGGTGCTTGTAGGTATTTGGACACTGTGGAGAGGGCATGGCCACGACGCTTGGCAGCAAATACGACCCATATGCTATCATTTTTCTTGCAATAAAGAGAATTGTTTATAAATCCAAAGCACTTGTCATGTTTAAGCGATGTTGCAGTATAGCTGTTTCTTCATCCTCAAACCTGTAATAAAATGAAAAACAAGACACTTCAGAATGGAAAAAAAAATATAATTAAAAATCTTGCTAATATATTTTAGATTCATGTTTCATGTACAAAATTTTGTTTCATTTGTTGAGGTATCCTGGCAGATGGTTATACATGGTCTGTTTAAATAAGAGTGATTTTTTTGCATTCAAACAACTCTCATTATTGAAAATGAACCACCGCTTTCTCAACCAAATTTCATGTACAAACATGCATCATCATACTGTGAAATTTTTCCAACTCGTTTTATTATCATCACAGGAGAGGTTTGACAACTTTAGAAGCAATTCCCATGTAGCTTGTTTGTATCACGTAATATTTCCACAAATTTAGATTGAGACAGAAAACACTTAAAACATGGAAAGTCAAAGAATTGTATACCTGATGTTTTGTGGGCCCCAATACTATATAACTTAAAGTAAATATAGCATCAAATGTTGTTTTTCATTATAGGTGCATGTCAGTAGATACTTCAAAGATAATGTCTTTATCTGCTTGGATGTTATCTTTGCTTAAATAACATGGATAGTCATTATTTACTTTCTGGATTGAGATGACACGATCTGTAAATCTGGATGTAAATGTCTGACATAAATAAACCCCTGCTGGAGCCTTTTGCCTTGTGACTTGCTATATTAATTACAATGAAGTTGATTTTCAAAAGTCAGAAAATGTTTTAGCTTAAACTGCTTGTTATAAATTTTTTAAATATCCTATACTTGAGTATAAACCATTTTTTGTCCTCAAAATGGTGTTAGAAAAAGAATCTTGGTTTATATTTCAGCCTTACTTTGTTACAGCCCAAGTCATACACTGCACTTGGCACTTGGATTCAACAGATTAGAGCCATTGGAGACAAGTACTGTTATTAAATAGATTGTTACACACATTAAATGAAGACCCAGCACCATCTACTGGTGGATAACAATCATACACAAAATATCATTTAAAAGTAACCCATCATAACTAACTCAAAAGTACAAAACACTTTATTTTCTAAAAAGGGTAAAAAGATGTACAGGTTGAACTTGTGATTTTTTTCCTCTTTAAAAATACATGTTTTAAAAATGACACACCATGGCTTTATTTATTCACATTATTTTTTGTAATTTCTCCTGCTTACTGTTTTTAATGTTTGCAGTAGACATACTTTATGCTATAGGTTTATACTTGAGTCAAAGCAAGTTTACTGTCTCCTGATTTAAAAATACCTCAGTTTAAATTCAATTTATATACAAATCAGTTAGAATAGGGGGCAGAATATATTTACTGTATTTTGTAATTAATTTATGTAGAATTATCAGAAGCTCCACATCAAATTATGTCTCCAGCTAAAATGTTCCAGTTTTGTTTTGGTAGGAAGGATACGGGTCCATGTCCATATTTCCGTTGGACAGATCACTTTTCACCTAATGCTGACAGTGGGGCAGAAAGTAAAGATAATGCCCCCAGGGCATATATGTGGGGTTTAATACCTTACTCACATTTGCTAAAACTACCTTTATTACTGCTCCTTTTAGAGCTGATCTCTCTCCTACTCAATAGAAGTGAAAAATGGATTCTTCTTAAACTAAATAGAGATAGCAATTACATTTGGCAGAGGTTGTACCCTGCATGACTGTTCGAAACAAAAACAGTTGTAGGGTTAGATTTTTAGTATAGTGGAGCATTGTTTCAATTGGAAAAATGGCACCCTTACAGATACCAAAAATCATTGGTATCACTGACCTGAGAGTCAAAACTGCTCATTGCTCAAGGAACCTTTTACAAACTCTGGAGGAAACCTAGAATTTCACAGAAAACACTGATAATATATAATGACAACATTATTGATGTTGATAATACAGCACAGAAGCTGAAGCTTGCTTGGAGATGACTTTTGCCTAATTAAAGGAAAACTAAATCTTCCTATCCATTATGGCTGAAGATGTTGCCATCTTAGCTTGGATTTAGATCTTCAGTTGTCATGGTACAGAAAATGTGATCAGATGTGACAGTATCCATTTAAGGACTTTGGTTTGAGAGCTGATATAAGCATTCTGGCAACTGTGTCGGTTATCACCAGAGGCATCCCTCGAATGTAGCTCTTATGAAGGTTGTCGGTGGATGTCATCTCTGAAATCCTTGGACTAAGCAATCTGATTACTGAATGGATCATTCACTACTGGTAGATTGAGAGTGGAGCGAATCCAAACAAGATATAGCAGGTGGGAACGCCAAGGGATGCTGACCAAACTACTGTAGATATAGCACTAACAGGTGATCTCAGAGCCCCTTTGGAGGGACGTAGAACAAAAGCAGGTATAAATCCTTTGATTAAGGGCATGATAAGTTTTGACCCTTCGCCCACCACTAGGGTGAAGGGTCAAAACCACTATTCCTTGCTGGGTGGGGCAGTGACACCATAAGTATTATTATGCAGGTTATCCTTTCAGCTCTAGTATGAGGTTCTTCAATGTTTAGGGCAAAATAATACAAGCGTGAAAACAGGCAAGATAAATAATTGAAGTTAGGGTTAATCAGGTTTGTTAAGAGGAAATTTGCAAAACATGGAATTATGTCTTTAAAAAAATTAGAGGTAGGGAATAGTAGGAATAACTGGTTGAAAATATTTATTTTTCATCTAACCAGAATGCTTCTATAAGGAGTGCATAAATGAATCATCATTTTAGTACTGAAACTATGACACAAAAGAATAAAGAAATTTCAGCTTGAACTACATTTTAGAGGTCTTCTATTTGCTTGGCTATATTGGATACTAACATAAGTACGGAAAAAAAAAAGCACTGCTGTGATCGAATGAATGCAACCATACAAGCTATATTGGAGCCGTATGCATTCCATTTAGCTGATATCAAACACAGTTTAATGAAAGTTAAATAGATTCAGAGGAGTGCATGAGCTGGAACAGATTAGATTCCACTGAGGGGTCTGTCAGCATATTGTTGCTCACGTGTATTGCCTTTTCTGATCTGCCACAATTTCACTACTCCATTAGCAATACACAAAAGACTTATGCGGATACCAGCCATATGCATATTCGGTCATGTTGGAGGATGATGAATCAGAGAGCTTAATACAATGCATTAATCTGAAATCTAGAATCTGCAAATACATTATATCGCTGCTATTTTGCATACAAACAATATTGTTACTTTGCATTGTTTTCTTGTGCTGTAGGTGCTACGTATTTTATAAACCGGACTACTGCTACCAATGATTATTTTGCCCGAATCAAATTATGACGTTTAGGACAATCCTCTGGATTTCATATATAAATGATTCTGGGGAATTAATTTTTTTGTTTGTCCTCAGAATATCACCACAAATACAGATGTGATGACTACTGATTATAGAATGTTAAAAGGAAGGCTGTAGGTGAGTGAAATATAGTAGCTTCAATACCCTTGCCTGGGGAAAATATGCAGATCAGAAATTTTGAAGTCCATATGGTTTCATCGGTTTCATGCTTGTTCTGGGTGAGTGATTCAGAAAAAATGCAGCCACATTCATATATATTGTTTTACATAGGTAAGTGCAACACTAAAAGGTAATACAATATATAATTGTGTAAAACCCAACTCCAGCTGAAGTCCCTAATTCGTAGTATCCCCCCCCCCCCACACACACACAGACATTTTTGGACCAATGACTTGACACACAGGGTCCTCAATTGATTTCTATTCTCCACCTATTGACCGCTGCAGAGGCTTATTACAGTTTGTGCTAGTTAGTTGTACAGCTTGTAATAGTGGCCCAGTGTTGACTTTGTGGACTTTGTAGACGATCAAGCTGATTTGTTGAGAACAAGTTTGGGCCTGGTGTGAATGACCCCCATGCAACCTTAGTGTCCTAACAAAAAAAGTAAACGCCCTCCATGGTAGTGGTAGATTTCTTTGGACAGTTTTTGTTTCAAGCTCCCA
>NC_092861.1:123234932-123255362 GCF_032062135.1 Pyxicephalus adspersus | reverse complement strand
TTACGCAGGCGAAAGTGACAGGACCTGGACATGTTCTGAATATGGAGGGTAAAGAAGAGTGCATAATCGAAGGTGATACCAAGACAACTGTCTGTAGGGAGGGACAGATTACAGTGTTGTTAACAGTTATAAATAAGTCAGGGGTGGACAGATAGATTTGAGTATCATCTGCATAGAGATGGTACTGTAAACCAATACACTGTATAACCTGTACACTAATCTATATCCACTTTTTACAAAAACTCTGACAGTTTCGGCACAGGAAAAAAAGAGGAGCTAGACTATTATACCCTGGGTATGAATACTGGAGTAAGAGATTGCCTTTTATACCCTTATGTGCAGAACCTGTAAGCCATTTCAGAACCAGAAAGTATTTTTTTTAAATGATGTTATTTTGTAATGTGACTGTAAGATACAACTAGCATTCCTTGGAGTGTATTTCAATATTTTGTACTTAATTAACACACCAGTGCAAAGAGCACTGATAATGTACAAAGTGCAATGACCAAAAGCAACCAATCAGAAATCAAATCTTAAAGCTTATTTAACAGGACAGTGCAAGAGCAATGATGTGCAAAGTGCAACAACCCAGAGCAACTAATCAGACCTCACATTACTTTAATCACATCCTTAAAAATTATTCATTATAATCAGTGGCTAGCAAATGCAGCACTGCCTAAATTTGTCATTTCAAATAAGCCAGCAGCTGTCTGATAGAGTAAGACCTTTTATTTTTAGATATACTGCTAGGTTCAGTATGGTATGGCCTTTGTCCTGTTTATTTCAAACTCCAATCTTAGAGTCCTCCTTGGTGCAGAAAATTCATTTCTGCTTATGTCATCTCCCCCTGGAATTACTCATTTTCAGTTTTGTGTTATGGAAAATGACTATATGGTTAACTTGTAGGTGATTAATGCACAGGAGTATATGTAAGTACAGGCATCGTGAGTGAGGAGTTATAAAGGAATCTTCTCCTGGGAAAATATGTGTCACTTTTGTGAAACTCCTTTTCTTCTGTCTGGGGAGTTCCTGTCTTATTGGTAATGATGGATAACATGTGGTGCACATGCTGGTATTTATGGTTTATAGGGACATGCAGAACATGTCATGCTGCTAGGAAATAAAATATATTCATAATTCTAGAGGCAAATTATTACATGTTAAACAATTCCAAAAAAGAAGAAGAATTTGCGAATTGAAACCTTTAAAAAGGTACAGATAATACCAACTACAATATGCATTTAAAGGGTAATTCCATGCAAACACAATGTTATATGCAATCTAATAGACTTGTCTCCAGCTGGTATTTTTCATTTTCTCTGAAAAATAGAGCAAATCCAGAGCAAATCTGCCCTTCCATAGCTTAAAACTCACTCCGTTTCTGCACTTACAATCTCATTTATAGGTATTCCTTTCTATGTATTTTTTTCCACTTATTCATTTTTCAAACAAAATATGCACCTCCTGAAAATCAGGTTGAATGAAATTGCAATTAAGGCTGACAGCAAGTATATACAAATTGCAAGTTAAGACAGCACGCAGTAGAGCATGGGTGATCGTCAGTATTGCTGGTTTAGAGAATGCAGTAAAAGATGCAGCTTCATATAAACACCAAAAAAAATCCTATTTAAACCATTTACTAAATACAATATTGAGCTTTAGCCCATTTAAATCATAAACCAACCAATCTTTGCTGGATAAAGATCTCAACGGCTGCCAGCGGTCGGTTATTTGTATTATCAACCATCTTCTAAAACAAACTTGGGTTCTTACACCAAAAAAACCCTTTTTTTTCTCTCCAAAGACTTGGATATTCTGGTTTACTCACAAGAGCATACCAGCAGACCTTTCACAATACACCCATCCATCCCGAGTATACTCTTTCCCTAACATCGTATAGCATTGCGTTTAACCAGAGGAACAACTGATTTTATCCTTTTCATCCAGTTGAGGAATGATAGGCACTATTCGGCCTTTTCCCAAGTTCAAGGTTTCAGCATTCCAATTACAATCTCTCAACCCCCTAAATAAGCCCAACAGGGCAAAACGCGTCGGGCAGGGAAATCCAACCATGTATGCATAAACATTGCTGAAATTGCATAAAAATTAACCGCTTGATGCTAGAACAGTACTCCTATGTTAAGTTAGGGCTAGCATAGGCAGTCTCTGTCTAGTTTTTGGGATGTTTAATACAAATTAAGCTAAATTTTTATCAAATTACATTTGGCCCCACAAAAGCCTGTCTTTTCCTTCTTTTTCTTTCTCTCCTCCATTGGGCACAGCTTGTACTACCATCAACAGATGTGCTCCAACTTGCAGAAGCCTAAACATAATATTACACACCTCAGTTGATTTAAAGCCAAATCCTGTCCACCAGAATCCAGTAGAATGCACATTATGGTAATGAAGAGTCCTTGTATTCAGTAAAAATAAAACCCACTTTATTCATAACTAGACTCCAGAAAAGAAGACAATGAGGCCCTTTTTATTAACGCTGATTATATAATGCCAAACCAATTAACAACAATAAAAAACAGGAACTTCTCCAATGATCATGGTTTTTTTTTTATGATTATTCCTTGTCAAAACAACATTATCCCCTTACTGGCCTGAAATACTTTTTGAACTCTGTGACATCGGCTAATCAAACCTAAAAGCAATGTAAAAAGCCTAATAGAATGCTTCACTGGAGAAGTAAATATTGTCTTTAGAAGAGTATAGGTAATATTTCACACAAAAGACATCTTGATTGAAGGCATTATCAGACAAAATAGGTTTTCTTGCTATCATAGGGAATGACAGTCATCATGGTTTTTAGGGCATTTTGGGCTTTATCAGGGAATCTGACATTCCCAGGTGGCAATCAGTTACTGCCATTGAAATACATCGTCCTGGAAGTTTTCCACAACAAAATGTTTAATTCTTTTTTTTTTTTTGTACATAAAGCCATTTGGCAATCAATACCTCCTCTGTAGCTGAGTTGGAAAAATGAGGATAGGAGCTGAGATTCCAAGATGAGAGGAAGGATGAAGAACCCAAGAAGCAACAGTATGAAAGACCATTTGCATTCACCCATCTTGCCAGCTGCATCACTCCAAGACTATTCTGGTTCTAGCTGTTGGACAAGACATCATTTGCTGCTGTTTTCAGCATAGGAACAAGGGACCAACCTAACTATCCTACAGTGAAATCTCAAGTCTCACCTCCATTTAGGTATACCTACCCTTGCCCGGTTTCTTTTTTTATCTCCTTTGAGCTATAACCTATTTCATCCTGTAAAACAAAACACATTCATTGATGGCTTTAGTAGCTTGCTGGTCTCATAGTGGTGTCATGTTTCTTGCAGTGATGCTGAATGTTGCAGCAATAAAGACAATGAAAAATAAACAGGTAGACCGGGTGATATTAAATACATTTAGATAATAAAAATATACATATATATATAATAAGTAGACAGTGTTCTCCCAAGAATTTTTTTAAGCTGGGTGGGAAGAAGCTGTAGGCAGATGTTGGCCCCTGTACTGTAACCCAACGTTTCAGTAGCCATCCAAAAACAGCCAGGTGGTTACAGAAAAGTGCCAGGTAGTGCACCTGGCTAAAAGTGGCTGGAGAGAACATTGGTATACATAATACAATGTATTAAAAAATACATAAGCCAAGAGCAGTGATAGATCCAATGACTGATTCTTAAACAAGTGTTGCAATATGACTCACAACTTGTTTTTTTTATGTTTGTATCCTTGGTTTCATTCAACCTCCTATTATTTCCATGTTACTTCTATCCTTTGTCTTGTGTGCTTCGATGTTTGATGTTGTTGAGTTTTTTATGTCCACATCTCCTCTTTCTCTTTAGTTGCCTGTTGTTCCAAAATTTACATCTTTGTATTGCACTTAGTTTCTCTCCCTCAACCTCCCCTCTGTAGTCCAATGTGTCTTAAGCTACGTACACACGTCCAATGGTTCTCGCCTGATAACCAGCTCATGACCGATATCGGACGAGAATCTGGCATGTGTACAGCGCCCGTCATCCAAATGACCGTCCTGGCGGATCCACAGACAATGGATGAAGAACGATCCTCATTCAAGGGAAGGGGGAGAGTGCGCAGCAGGGTGCCGCTCCGTCATTCTCCCCTCTGCATAGAGCAGAATGGGGCTGTGTGTACAGCACTCGTTCATGCATCGTGCAGTCCTTAGTCGTTAGAAAGGATCGTGAAAGATCCAACAACTATAATTGCACGTGTGTATGTGGCTTAAGACCAACAACCAGCAAAACTGTGTCTTGACTTTTTTGTCATTTCCGATGTCACTGTTGCCCACTGCATTCAATTTAAATCTTGTCTCCACAGCTTTTTGTGCCTACAACTTGAGTGTTCTCTCTGCCTGATACTGCTATTGTTTGTGTCCCCAACCCCCCTTTTCAACTGCTATCTATGTTCTGATGTCTTGCTCTTGGTAACTGTAATATTCCGATTTTAGTATTTACTCACTATTTCCTGTTCGTGGTCACACAGACCCTTTTATTGTAGACGTTTGCATGCAAATTTGCCCATTATAATGGATGGATATAAAAGACTATGCATATTAGAGGCTTTTTTTACTCCAGATCTGTGGAACAGTTTTAACAAGTCATGGGACAAGGTGTCAAAATTTTGGTGGAGAGGAGGCTGCCTTGTGTTTCACATAAATTCTGGGTGAGTTTGTATGTTGTAAATACATTTAATGATTAATTCAGTTGAAAACTGCATGTGAAATTATTTGTTATAATCAAACGTTTTCATGGATCAAGGAAATGATCTGAAGGAAAATATTTATAGAATCCACACCCAAAATCCCCTCCATTTATGCCTCATGAGTGCCTGTTAAAAAGTCTGCTATGTTTCCCCATGGTCCTTTGGATGTCCACCTGCCTTGAATTTGCAGCATTCAGTCACAAGAAATGATCCAGCCAACCACACATTGAGAATGGCATATATATTCTTTAAAATTAGGGAGTCAGTGAAAAGGAAATGCATTTGTGCCCCTTTGGACGTTGAGACATTATTTAGGTAAAGTAAAACCTAGTGGTAAGTGTGAAGCTAGATTTTGAGGGTATGTGGCAGAATTTAGCCCAATTTACCTGGGAAGAGGAATAAAGGGCCTGGGTAAGCAGAAGATAGCTGTTGTGCTACAGATTTGCGGCACTTTATTTGAGATCCAGGTGCAGAGTCTTAAAAGGAATAGGTGGGCCTGATACCCCATCCCTTTGAAGCATCAGCCAAACACAAATAAAGGGAAATACGTATTTCAGGCTAGGGTGGGGTTGGATCCTGAGACCAGGCAGCTCAGGCACTAAAGCTGTGCGAAGCCTTTGATTTGGAAGACTTAAGGTTGTTTCCTAAATTAGGTCAGTGTGATCAATCGCTCTAAAGTGTGCATCAGTGTGCCAGGAGGCTAAAATTTATATTTTTTTCAGATGGACACTGATCCCTTGCAAGGGAAAACCCTGAATGTTTTTTTCTGTACATGTTTTGTAGTAAATTAAGGTTCGCAGGGCCCCCCTAAATCCTACGTGGAATTGAGAATACCTCTATGCAAAGTGTGCATTTGATGATAATCCCGTACTTTATGTATACTGTAAATCTTCCCTTTCCAGTGTTTGGGGGGGCAGATTACCATTACCATTACCAATTACCATTTTTTCCAAACCTCTGCCCTGCCATACATAACTATATAGATAACAAAAAGATGCTTCATATGTTTTTGGTGGTGGTCCAGCAAGTTCAGCTCATGTAACAAAAAAGCAAGATTCCCCCGTGAGTATAACTACTAGTTTATGGCGACTTTAGGGTTTGAGTTTTTAGAATTCATATATATCAGAAAATTAGGGTAATTTTAGTAAAATATTAGAGAACAGAAAAATTACACTTTGTCAAAACACATTTTAGAACTCTCTTTCTGCGGACTGATATTACTGTGATGGCTGCCAAATTGATTTGTGCATTGTTGATGAAGAGTGGGTTGCTGCAGGTACCAATGTCTAGTACAGACTACTATGCTCCTTTGTGAACAGCCCTAGAGCCATGAATTCTCTGTGATCTTTGTAAAGGCTAACATCTGTCTCCTGTCATTTCATGAGGATTGATGACAGGCACAAAGAAGAGGAACAGCCAGTGTTTTTAACAACTACAGAAATGGTGACTAAATTGATAAGGGTCAATATTGCATGTTCATTCATTATTTTTCCCCACAAAATGCTTTTAATGACTTTGTCCTTTGTAAGCACTGGTATGTGAATTCATGATGGTAAAATTTTTATCGTTGATTGTTTTCAGAAATAAAGTAGTTGCATTAAAAAATCCAGCAATAAATGTTATGACAAGTGTAAGAATGCAATCCTAATGTCATTGGGCAGTACAAGATAAAACTATCCAAAACGATTAGGTTTTATTTTATATAAATGTAAGAAAAGCTAACTGATACAGACATGTAGCTTTTTTCAAGTGGAGCTTTAGATTATGGACTTTGTTGTGTATTTCAATGCATTTTCAGAATAGATATTGTGCTGTGCATTTGTTTATTTATTACATTTACTTTCTTGCATACAGTATATGCAAGATCACAGAAGATGATACCCCTTGTAAACTTATTCCGGCAGGGTCCTCTCCTCCTCCTGAGGCTGTGTATTTGTAATCTGTGTAATCTGTGTGTTATTTGTACCCTCTATTTAATATACAGCGCTGCGTAATAGGTTAGCGCTATATAAATATTAGTTATTATTAACCTCCCGACCGTTAAGCCTGACCTTCGTACGGGCTAAAAAAAGTTGCTCTTTTCGTTAAGCCCGAGATTTTCCGTACATTAAAATCCCCACTTACCAAGGTAAGTGGGAAAGGGAAAATCTCGGTCCCCCTGTGCTCATCCAGCGTCGGGTTCGTGTTCCAGCGTCGTCCTCTGTCGATCGTCGTCCGTCGGTCTCCCTCTCCAGCGTCGGGTGCCTTCTCGTATACCAGCAGGACCAGGTAAGAAGCCGGCCGGCATCTTGTGTTCCGCTGGCCGGCGGAACACAAGAGCCGGCTGGCTTCCTACCTGGTCCCGCTGATCATCCAGCATGGATGTCATTTGGGAATGATCATCATTTTAATTGAGCTGCTAACCAAATGCTCATGTATTTGATTTTTTTTATAACTTTTTAATGAAAAAGTAATATATCAAGATCACATGAAAAAAAATTCTTTGGTTGTTCTCTTTTTGTATCTGGCTTATAGCTACCAAAGTGTCTGCCTTACATCCTTCAGATGAACTTGGTGTAATCCTCATTGACCTAGCAAGCTGTTTTTCTCTTGACGACAAGCAAGGATCACGTCCCATAATGACTGCTGCAAGATTGGCTTGTTAGGCAAAGGGCTAAGGTGGGATTTTCTTTAATGACAATGAAAGCATCTCATAAAAACTTCAGTCTTACAGTACTGACTTCGCCTTACTTAGTTACTAAATCAGTCCATCAAAATTATACAGGCTCAGTTTCAATATTCTGTGCAGCCTCATCGTCCTAACTTGTAGGTGATTTTGAGGGCATTTTGTTAACATTATAATTGGTCATTTGAATTCTACTGACAGTGGTTTAATTGCCTGCAGGTTACAGGAATTTCCGAACAGGTAAATGTTCTTTGACATATGCCACATATTCATATTCTAACCCATTTTCCTATGGATAAAAATGAAAGCTCAAAAATATATTAGCAGAAGGAGCATATTGGTGGTGCTTTCATGAAGACTTGGAACAAATAAATATGGATGGGATCCTGAGGATTTTAAGAGTCAAGCTGCTTAACGCTGTTGGAACTGGAGAAATTTAGATTGATATAATATTATGGTTGTTTTGCATGTCTAAAAAAATAAATATCCACAAAAGTAAAGCAAAAGTTGTGAAGTTGTGAAGCCCCTTTATTATCCTTGGATTAAAAATCCATCATTGACTGGACTATCACACGCTAACGGCTCAAAATTTCAGACCGTTATATTTATTTATATATTAAAGCGGCCTTTCTCAACCGGTTTATCATGGGTAAACCTTGAAAAACCCTTCATATCTTTAGGGAACCCCTACTATAATTACAAAATCCACAACTCACAGTATTAGGTTGGTGATCATTGGGAAGAATGTCTCTTACATTGGTAAGAATACAGTGGGAAGAATACCAACTTTACAGATAGCCAAACAGATCATTGTAAGTTAACTGACTTGAGAGATCCATTGCTCTGGGAACCTCCTATGGAGAAACTCTAGGGTTCCATGGAACCATGGTTTAGAAACAGTGGTAAAGATCATCCAATACACAATAAATACTGCACATTAAGATTCACAGGAGTTGGAAAGGCCGTGGTGACTTTATTGGAATCCTCACCTAAATATGTTCTTTTCAATCTCGAAATTTGATCAGCTTGCTGTAAAGCAGTTACGCCTAGGAGCTCCCAATACTAAAATCTGTACATGCATCATACAACATCTAAACCTCTCCCTTTTAGGATAATATAGGAGAACCAAAAAAATCATTTTTTCCCTGCATAATTTACAACAAACTTACATGATATTGCAAATATATGCAATAATTAATAATTATATTACCTTATCAAAATCTGCTATTACACAGGGTCTTCAAAAAGATTCCATACTTTAATATTTTAGTTCGGTGAAGGTTGAGAGAGTAGTAATTGGAGATTGCCATGTGACTAGGAAAAATAGAGCACAAAGGAAGGTTTTTAGAAAAGTTATATACTTTGTTCTTTAAGTTCTTAACAACTTTGTGAACCCTTGTATATAGAAAGCATATATGCACATATGCATGTATATATAGTCATGGCCAAAAATATTGGCACCCTTGCCAAAGGAAGAGTGGTCTGAAGTTCCAGTAGAGAGATGTAAAAGACTCATTGATTGTTTAAGAAAGCGATTAACATCTGTTATTTCTTTCAAAGGGTGTGCTACCAAGTGAGGGTGCCAATAATTTTGTCCAGGCCATATTTGACGTTTTGTATGGAATGTCTCAGATTCTTTTTTCTATGATTTTTTTATGTTCTTCCAATTATTCCAAAGTAAATAAACATGACAATACCAAAGCATTTGTATTTGCAACAGTTCTCTGGGAGGAGTGGTGCATTTTCTGACATAAATGCAAGGATGCCAATATTTTTCGGTCGTGACTATATACATATATTCTCAAACTACAGGAAAAGGAGGAGGAAGAATAAAATTGTGTTGCATGTGGGCCAAGTAAATGACCTTGAACAAGAAATCTTTCTACTAACGGCAAATCCCCTTAAAGCCAGAAGATTGCACAATCTATTTAGCACACAGACACAGTCGTTATTTAAAACTAGGTCATAAACAAACACAACTTGGTACAAGGATGTCACATATGGCCATAATTGGCTAGATATATGTGACCAGGCTTACATAAAAACCCAGTAAAAAATATAAAAGCGTGATAAATGGAAATCATATTTATAATGCTTTGAATAAAACCTTTGTTTAAATGTGCTGAAATCTAATAAATATAGAAAAGGGAATATTCAAATAGAATAATTATTATTACATGGTCACTCACAGCATCATTTGCTATGTGATTGCTAGTTCGTAAATGTCAATTCCATTTATGAAGTATGATTTGAAAAGGTTTGCATTTTGGGTGCCATGGTATTTTTCTGGCCGTTTCTTGCTTTGTCAATGATATTCCAGCTTTTTAACATACAGCTATTGCCTTGACCTAGATTTGTATGGAAATAAGGATGCTGATGTCTGTAGTCTTTGGACAAGACATGGACAGTTTGTGATTGCATGGTTTAAGTGCCTATAAAATATGACCCTTGTTTCTAAAAGAAAATGTGCTGACAAATCATCTTTTTCATACTTTAGGCAGATTTTGAATAAATGCACCTAAGATTATAATGTTTTCTCCTGAGACAAAGGCATCTGTAGACTGAGAAGAACTCTTATTACTATTCGAGGAATAATAAATTGTCTTCGTAGAAACTTCTACTTTAAATAGAGATATAATTTACTTTTTGTTGCTTATGTAAACAAGAATATTTTGATGTGCACTCATGAACATAAATATGACAAATCAGGAGCAAAATAGATCTTCGTTTTTTCACTCTAGCCCTTTTTGCAGTCATTAGTGTATAAAAATAGCAATAAATATGACAAATATTTTTATATGTATATTTACGGTGTATAAAAGATTTTCCATTTCCACTTAAAACTGGGTATTTCAACCACTGTCTGTGCTAGCAGAAAAGGCACTGTGAGCTGAAAATATATTAATTAGAGCAGGGGTTCCCGAGAACCAGAAACATTTTTTAGAGAATTCCCCATGTTAAAGAGATTGAGAAAGACTGTCCTAAAGTGTGAAAATGTAAGTATATGTAAATCCAATAACTAAAACCCCAAGTTTTAACAATTTAATGACATTTCCAAATGTATTGGTCATATATTTAAAACACATAGATATGATAATTAATCCTTGCATGAAGGTCCTTGTTGTGTTTCATGTCATAGGACAACAAGTTTCCCAGTTTCCTAATCGTGCACCTGTGTTGTCATATGAGATTCCAAAACAAGTGCAATTTCTACATAAAGCAGACATAGGCCACTAAATTCATCATTAGGAAAATGCCATATAGATAAGATTATATTAGGCAGCTCTCAACATAGTCCATAGTCATGTCACTAGCTGTCCCTCAAAGGAACTCACAATCTAAAGTCCCTACTATAGTCATATATCATTAGCACAGTACATTAGGCCAGTTTTTGAGGGGAAGCCAATAAACCTAACTGCATGGTATTGGGATATGAGAGGAAACCGGAGTGCCCTGGGATAAGTTGAAACAAAGGTAAAAACAAATATATTAAAAAAAAAAATAAAATGGAAACTGCTTATAATGCATGGTACTTTAGAAACCAAAATGTTTCTTTGCTAATGCTGATATATTTTTCATTATAGTGTGTATACTAAAATCAAGTAAATCCCTAAACCAGGAGACTGAACAACACATCTGATAAATGCCATAGACATGATGATCACATGGCTTTCTTGATAAATGCATCTATGTCAGCAGTGACATTTATCAACAAAAACGATATCACACAATGATGAGGTCTGACATGGATTTGTGCACTCCCACCTTTAAAGGGCAACTTTTTAAGCTATTTCACTTAGCAGTGCTGCATGACAAAATTAGATGCTAATTTTTAGGATGGCAGAATTGGCAATTTCCTTGCAAAATTAATTTCACTTTCAATTTTTTTGAGGTTTAACAAAGAGGAGGAAGTTTTACATCAATGTGACATTGAGTATTGTACTGTACATTAGTTATTAATAAAGCATGATACAATGTTTAGAAATATTTTCCAAATAAGAAAAAAAAGAAAATGGGTAGAGGAGGTAAACTGGTACTAGGTTGATAGAGAAATAGAAGTAGGTAAGTATATCCCTATGTAGGGTGGGTATATATTTGTATATGTGGATTTGTCTTCTCCTTTATACTACCGTAGTATACAGGAGGAGGGAGAAAAGAACAAAAAGAAAAGAAGAGTTAGAGGACAAAGAATTTTAGGGAGATGGGGAAAGGGTGAGGTGGGTGTGGTGATGAGATCCCTAAGATTAAGAAGCTAGCTCATAGTAGGACTCCTGATTTTGAGAAATGCCTTGTAGCTATAAAGAAATATATTTTTTTAGTTTTTCATGCAAATTGTCTATTCCATAAAAACAAAATCCTCAGAGTTGGGATTTTAATTGCAAATCAACAAAAGTAGCTTTTATGTTCCTATCCTGGTACATTCCCATTTTTAACCATTTACAGTTCCAATTTTTTACAGTACAAGAAATCCTACAGATCCTTTTCATATGTCTGGCATGAAATTTTTACATTTCCTATTTTTACTGCCCAAGCTATCATACAGATCCTATTTACATGATTGGCTTCTAAAACTTTCCAGCCAGTATGTTGTGTCAGTAACAAGAATATGTACTTTTTATTTTACACCACATTCTCTGCATTCTGAATAGATTGAGTGAAATTAGAAATTTCCATTTTAGTTACTTTTTACTGCCTGTAACACATTTCAGGTGGAGTATATTGTATCAGCCCATTTATTGTGCATGACAGTCTAATAAAATGAATGTATTTTAATGAAAACACTATCGGAATATCACATCTTGCCGTGTAACAATATGAATGAATCATCCTAACAGAGAGAAACATTTAACACTTTGACTATTTAAACAATTTAATACATATTTGCAATTCCAGAGATAAGAGATCAGAGGAGAAAATGCTTTTCTTCCTCATTGTTTAGAAGCATTGGCATCCAGCCAGTTTCTGGCTTTTCATTTCGGAGATAAACATTTGCAGAAACCCTTTAGATTTATTTTATTATTAGGGAACTTTTGGGGTTTTATTTGTTGTCCAATCTAGATAAGAAGAGCAGTGGCAACACTGTACTTTGTTTCTTAAAAAAGGCATAATATTAACAATATACACATATATACACATATCCTTAAACATATATTAATGCATTGTGAGGATTTAATGAAAAGTATACAAACTTGATAATTTGTTAACCTAATTATAATATGTTAAACTACATTCTAATGCATTATTTCTATGTCTCAGTAGAATACTGCTTACAATTGTCTCCCAGCTTTCTGTTCCAGCCTGGAATGGCAAGCAGGCAATGTTGACAGACTATGTAAGTCCTAACATATCTGTAAAAATTTGTGGACTGTCCTGAAAGTGAAACAGTTTTGATATATTGTAGTAGTTTGTTAGAGAAGAATACAAAATTCAATATTGGCTGAAAAATTAAGGCAAGCAAAGGACCCAATTACATGCAATGATCATGCACGGTTTATCATCTTGGAATCTTACTCTACACGATTCATGTAGTTTCCATCATTTAACCATGATTCGTTATTATTTGTGATTGGTAAAAAAATGTGTGATGTTTTTTAGGTGTAAAACTGATGTCCAAATCATGTTCACCCTAACGGTGCAGTTCTTCTAAGAAGATTATCAATACTCAGATTGGGATAAACTAGGGGGCCTCTTGGTCTATAGAGGACTCATTTAGAATTTAGGGCTCTATTTGACATTCTTTCAAACATGAACTGGTGGGGATCAATTACTGCCATTGAAGCACATGACCTGGAATTTTCCCACAAGGGAATATTTGAGGGAATATCGATTCCCTTTTTTTTATAAATAGAGCTCTTAATGTTTTCTTTTCATATGTAACATTTCTCTTTTTCTCAGTAACCCATTTATTAAATGTATGTATTTTTATTATTTATATTACTGTTGGATGCTTTGCTTCAACCAATCTGGTTTTAATAAAAAATATTAAAAAATCCATGCAGTCTATACTTCTGTTCATTGGGCGCAGGGTCTTTCTTTCACTTCCAGGAAGACATGAATAAAAACAAGAAATCCTTTGAATTTCATTATTTTGTTTTGGGTAGTTTTGAATTTACTTCCTCTTTAACAAGAAGATTAGTTTTGAAAAATTTGTCCATTTAAACTGAAGTATAGGTGAGCGTGGTTGTACCTGTACTTCATAAATAGTGTTTTTATAAAGACAGCTCACCTAAAGTCAAATGACCAAGGACTTAGCAGTCAAGTTACAGCCTTCTTCTTTCCCTAATGAACCCTTAAGGTAATTTTTAGGCCTTGGGAAGTCTCTGCTAAAACCATGGGAGGTCATTGAAAAGAATGTCCCTGACCTTACGTTGGTGGTCAGAACATCACCCATATAAATAGCTAAAAAAAGCATTTGTGTCACGAAACTGACTCTGCCAAGTGATATTAGTCATGAAACAAGTCACCAATAAATGAGAGGTCAATAAGTAACTTCGAAGGAACCCCTTGCAACCTCTGGAGGAACCCTGTTTGAAAATTGCTGTTCTAGTTGGAGAACTTAGATTTTATTTATATTGGCAAAGACTGGACTTGTTAATAATCAGGCGATGATTGATGCTCATTAAGTCTTTTAATAGATGTCATGAAGCTTGATGATTTTGCTGTTGTTTCTTCCGCCATGCTGAAACTCTGATCTCCTGCTGATGGAAATTATATATTTATCCTCATTCTCAACTCAGGACAGTTCTGTAAAATAATAGAAGAACCAGATGCTGTAAGGAAAAAAAGACCAATGTCAGACTCACTAGAGAGTAGATGAAATGCTCACCCATCTTGAACTTCACCAACGTGCTGTATGGTCAGAAATACAAGAAGGAAACCCCTAACTCCTCTTGTGATCACAAACAGCATTACATGAGATTAAAACTTTCCTAACTCTGTCTGTGATGTGTGTTTGTTTTATGAGGGGAAAAAATGTTGCATGCTGAATAATCACATATATTAAACAAAATAACACAGCCTGGACCTTTGGAATGCTAGGATTTGGCTGAGAGTCCCATATACAGTAAATTTTGGAAGCCTGTTTAAAGTTATGAATAAAAGTTATGATTTTTGAGAATCTGTAAAAAATAAAAAAAACTACTTAAAAGCACCTAGGTAAATCATCTACGTAAATAGATTAATGTCTAAGTCTGGCCACAGGTGCTCTTTAAATGGTGTCCTAAAAAGGGTAAATGCTAAGTTAACTAATGATCATGATTTCCGCAATTAGGTTAAAGTGAGGTTACAGCTTACATTTTAGTGTGTGGATACAATTTATTATCCACACATTAAACTGTGGGGCTACCCTGGGGTTTAGGGTTTGGGAGGAGTTACATTGTTAGTGTCAGCCCCTAAAGTTCAATTGCAGTAAATAAACAATGGGAAATATTGAGCTACATGAGCTACACATACATTGTCTAAACCAAATATACCGGTATTTTGTTATGTTGAAACTACATTTTTTAAAAATTTTGTGCAGTGCACATATTGTATGCAGTATAGACAATCTATATTATATTGCCCGCATACAATGTGTTGTCTTGATAATAGTTTTTCTGGAAAAATCTGCTATAAGTAAGGTAATTGTATAAGTGCTATGATAGGGTAATTAAAATGGTATATGATAGTTATTGTTGAACACATTTGGATGGCATATATTAAAGCCTAATTTACAATAAATAAAAACAGAATGAATTGTCAAATTTTGGTGAACGTTAATAGTCAGAGACAAGTACACACATGCATTTCACACTCATGATACCATGCACATCTAGTTAACCAAGGTAAAGTATCTCTCTTGCATCTTTTGGTATCAAAATACCCAGTTCAACCATTGTAAATTGGGTAATTTGCCCTTTTTTGCTGCCCTTTTCTCTGTTATCCACGAAGATCCACCAACTGCTTTAATGTTTTAATAATTTAGTGTAATTGCATTATACCATTGTACCTAGATGCAAATACAATAATCTGCAGTATATCATTTTCCATATATAAGAAGATTATAATGCAGCTGACTCACTCACATTTATTATATGAAATAAAAAAACATGTTGATAACCCAGGATCATCAATTTTAATGATGTAACTCCTACGCATGCACATGGATGTCCATTCATTCCTGGCAGTCAGCTGTGTTGGGATCCCACAGTGTGCTGCACATGCGCAGCTCAGTGTACACCAAAGAAAATATTGTAGACAAGCAGGTAAGTTTGTTTCATTGCAGGAAGGTGCTGTACATTGTCTGTCTCTTAAGCAATAAAGAACCTCCCTGCTGGCAATATTTTTAATTTGTAAGTTTAGTTTTGCTTTATAATGTACCAGATAGCTAAAGTTCCAAAAACTATTTAGATTTTCTTTGACAACAGTGTATATACTTAAAAATAATATTACTGATCTAGTTTGAAGTAGAAGTCAAAGCACCAGAATAAAGATTTTAAAATCAAGATATTATTGCACCTAAAATAAATTTTCATAGAAGAGTTCTCTTCCAAAGGTTTTATGACTGTATCGTGGAAAAGAAAATTTAGGAAAACTGAATCTGGAAAGCACAGAGTAGACAGGTGCTGTCAATAAAATATATTGATTTATTAAAGAAGGACCGTGATGCTACTAGAGCAACAAATCTCAACCTGGGTTCCTCCACAAGTTGTTAGGGGTTCTTTGAACTATAGCTAATTGACCTCCCATTTGATGATACCTACATTGATCTGGGGTCAACACCACTTGGTAGAGCCAGCTGCATGACTTTAAGAATGTTTTTAGTTTGTCTAGAAAGGTGATCTTCTATTCACCATTGTAAGGTCTTTACACTGGCCACCAAGTGACTGGTTAAAGCAGGGGTTCCCAAAGACCATAAAATGGTTTCAGGGGTTCCTCATAGGTAAAAAGGTTGAGAAAGGATTCCTACCCTTGACATTTTTTTTATAAAGCGAATGAACAAATAGGAGAACCAAACAATGACCAGTTAATAATGGAAATAATGGGTTTATTTATTCCTCGTTTTGGTACCTGCTTGTGACAGTGTTGCCAAGGGTATTTTCAGATGCTACATGCAACATTTGCCACCAATGTGGATACAAATTGGGGCTGATTTTGCAAGTGTTTTAGGCCCTTGTGTTGGTTAAAGTGGTTTTAATTTAAAAAGGGTCTGTAAAAAATTAACAACTTTCCTAAGCTTTGCAACCGTTTGTTCACGGTGCCTAATAATTATCATTAGGCACTCAGAAGTGGTAAACGCCATGGTCTTTAAATACTAGTCTGAACCTGCCCCATGAAGCCATTTCAGAAAAGAAGCATCCTCCAAGACCCGACACATCTCCTCTAGCATAACAAAAGATACCGGCCGCCGTTTGTCCACCCGAACCCACCTTTTCTTGTAACCCTTCATGGCTTGCCGGACCACAAAACATTTTGTACCATCCTTCCAACCAAAAAGTTTAAATAAAAAGGCTAAAGCCGCCAACTTCCTACTCATGACACTGCCAGACACCCCTAGTTCCAAATTCCTCATTACAAATAGTAAGACCACCTCCTCCCCACCTTTTGACTCCAGGAATCCCCTTTCGCCTTCCACAAATGCACACCATTCTCTCCATACCCCTATATACGCCTTCCAAGTTCCTACCGCAACCGAATTCTTGATCAGCTCAGAGAGGATCCCCAAATCACTGACCACACTTCTTCTGGACAAGGAGTTCCTTGCTTGTCCGCCCCGGGAGCAGCTTCTCGAAAACGTTCCCACTGAAATCGAGAAAGGGAGTCCGCGATTACATTTTCTCGCCCCGGCACATGAAACGCCCTCACATGAATATTCAATTGCAAACACAATAAAACCAAATGTTGCAACAGACACACGACCTGGGGAGAAGACGCTGAGTTGTTATTAATCGCCTCCACCACACCCACGTTGTCGCAATGAAAACACACTTTCTTATCCCGCAACAACTGGCCCCACAATGTCAAGGCAACCACGATGGGGAATAATTCCAACAAGACCAAATTCTTGCACAAACCCCCCTGCCGCCACTCCGCCGGCCATGGTTCAGCGCTCCAATGTCCGGCAAAATAAGCCCCGTAACCGCAGCTCCCAGCCGCGTCAGTCCACAGATCCATGGAAACATTATCCACTGGAGCGGCCAACCATAAAGACCGCCCATTATACTGCTCCAAAAAACGCCGCCAAACTCCCAAATCCCTGCGCAGCACGCGTGTTATTCTAATAAAATGATCAGGCCCCTGTACCCCCGCAGTAGCAGCCGACAATCTCCGGCTAAAAATCCTCCCCATGGGCATAATCCTGCATGCAAAGTTCAGCTTACCTAAAAGAGATTGTAACTCCCGCAGACGAATCTTCTTTAGACAACATGCCCTCTCCACTTCAACCTTCAAAGCCCCCAATTTGTCAGCAGGCAGCCTGCACGCCATCCGAACCGAGTCCAACGTTATCCCCAGAAAAGACAACTCAGTTGTTGGGCCCACCGTTTTATCCCCAGCAAGAGGAACACCAAACACCGCAGCCACATGCTCCAAAGTGCCCAACAAATTAGCACAAACCAAAGAATCCCTTGGGCCAACACAAAAGAAATCATCCAAGTAGTGAATTATAGACCTAGCGCCAGCCACCTCCCTCACCACCCATTCAACAAACGAGCTAAACAATTCAAACAATGAGCAAGAAATAGAACAGCCCATCGGTAAACACTTGTCCACATAAAACCCCCCCTCCCAATAGCAACCCAGCAACCAAAAACTGTCACAATTCAGGCGCAATGCCATCATTAACAGATCTACCTTTTGGGTAACATAAATGGTGTATCATACGAAACTGATTCGGTTCCCGCTTGGGAACAACACCCAAAGGGGAAACAATCAGGTTCTTAAGTGGCGGCTCCACAAAAGGCCCCGCCATCCGACCCAGAGCTACTTCTTTTTGTAGTTTTGCAGTGACAATGCCCGGATGAAGCAATGCTGAACGCAAGTTCCTCCATACCCTGGGAACACTTACCATTTCACAGGGGATCCTGAACCCATCCGAAAAACCCTCAGCCAAGGCCCTTGCTGCTTGCTGATCCGGATACTTTCTTAGAAATTGAGCCATGCTTTCCACCCTGACTGGGCTCATCCCTTTTTCCCGTAAAATCATTGGGGCGTCCCCGCCCCTTAGCCAAACACCGTGCTCCTGAGTGTGCCCCTCCACAGCTGGAACACTCATGCTTAAATCTACAGGTGGCCCCGAACTTACAGGTGCCCTCATTGAACAGCCAACATAAAACCTTTTCGCTTACCTGCCAGGGATCCTGCCACTCCTGAACCCCCGGCGCTTCCAAGAAAGGGCAAGTGAGACATCCTTGCCGATGTCATAAGCCGCATATTAAGCAACCCCGCCCGGCCTTTTTCACCAACGCCACTGCCGCATCAAAAGAAGTATACACCACTTTGCACAATTCAGGCGCAATGCCATCATTAACAGATCCACCTTTTGGGTAAGATAAATGGTGTATCATACGAAACTGATTTGGTTCCTGCTTGGGCACAACCCCCAAAGGGGAAACAATCAGGTTTTTAAGTGGCGGCTCCACAAAAGGCCCCGCCATCCGACCCAAAGCTACCTCTTTTTGTAGTTTTGCAGTGACAATACCCGGATTAAGTAAAGCTGAACGCAAGTTCCTCCTTACCCTGGGAATACGTACCATTTCACAGGGGATCCTGAAACCATCCGAAAAACCTTCAGCCAAGGTCCTTGCTGCATGCTGATCCGGATACTTACTTAGAAATTGAGCCATGCTTTCCACCCTCACCGGGCTCATCCCTTTTTCCCGTAAAATCATTGGGGCGTCCCCGCCCCTTAGCCAAACACCGGGCTCCTGAGTGTGCCCCGCCGCAGCTGGAACACTCATGCTTAAATCTACAGGTGGCCCCAAACTTACAGGCGCCCTCATTGAACAACCAACATAAACCCTTTCGCTTACCTGCCAGGGATCCTGCCACTCCTGAACCCCCGGCGCTTCCAAGAAAGGGCAAGTGAGACATCCTTGCCGATGTCATAAGCCGCATCCAAAGGCTGATGTCCTTATGATCCCATCGCATGCCTGGCCTCATCGCCTTCCGCTGGCGGAACTGTTCATCATACCTAAGCCATGCGATCCCGCCATATATCCTATAAGCCTCACTGATGGCATCCAAGTAGCAAAACAGGGCTGAGCAATTCTCAGGCGCCCGCTCTCCCACGATACTAGCTAAAATAGCAAAAGCCTGCAACCAGTTCTGAAAAGTCCGTGGAATCGCACGCCACAACCCCTTCTCATCCGAGACCCGCTTGCCTTCCCCAGCTTTCAAGTCCCGCCCCCCAAATCGTTCAACCGGCAACAAAGAAAATATTTCAACATATTCCCCCTTCCATATCCATTCCCTTGTTTCCTGCGCTAAGTGCGCACCCAAGGGCCCCTCAAAACAAACATATACCTCCCCTTTCGCACCATCCGTCACACCAGCAGCAACCCCCTCGCCACCGTCCTTGTCACAAGCATTAGCCCCCCCCCCTTGCACAGTACCAGACTCCGCCCCAGACCCGGCCGCCACCTCAATACCTGGCATGCTGTTCCCCCTTGATGCTATACCAGAATCACCGGCCCCAGAAGAGATCCCCGGGCCCTCACCTCTAACTCCTTGATTGGCCCCAGCAGCCCCACCCCCATTCATACCACTAAATTCCATCAGCAAATTCCTCAGTCCACACAACAACTCACCTCCCCCTTGAACAACCCCCGGACCCTGTCCCAAGCAATGACCAGGTACCCCCCCTTGTGACCCTGTACTTTTGTCCCCCCTGGCATTCAACACAACATCGTTAAGTATTCCATGCATACCCACCCCCGCCCCCCTCTCACCCCATACCCCCAGGTACTCACCGGGCCGCCGAGCATTGTCCCAGCCCGCAGCCGCCGTACCGCCATGGCCCCTCAGTGCAGACTCCACCTCGATGTCCTGGATCTCCCC
>NC_092861.1:123219750-123233804 GCF_032062135.1 Pyxicephalus adspersus | reverse complement strand
GAGTTTATGACAGTTCTAGGTCCCAATACATTTTTTTGTCCAGAAATCCAATATTGCCCTCCAAGAGAATGTGGGATATATTGGGGTAAGAGAAGACAGGTAGAGAAGTGCAATCTGTTTTAAATATCTATATTTATGTGCCAAAGACTTTTTCTCTATATTTGGATACACAGCTAACTCAAGCAGCACCAAAAGCCTCCTCCTTCTCAGTCCTCATTTTGCAGTATCCACCCATTTCCCTTCTACAACATTTACCTGTTGCATCTGTAGTATTCAGTCATGCTGCCTGTAGTATACAGTAAATACCCTAGCAATACGGAGTTCTTTTATCAGGCCAATTGGGTGCGTGGCTACTGATAAGCGAAAATGAGAAAATGGGTGAGGAGTAAGGACAGACATATGGACTCACTGAAAAACATTTACAATTATCAAATAACTAGTCTGAATTTGACTGCAAATTATGGGTGGGGGTTCAAGCCATGGTGATACAGATTTCTTCTTCTACAACTATTGGCCCCCATTGGTGAAGACAGTAGCCTGGTATGGCCAAGAACCAGTAAGTGCCCCCATATTGTATATATTGCATTAAGCCCTTTTTTCAAGGATATATTTTTTTTAATTTTCCTGATTTCATATTATTTATATTAAAAAAAATCTACATACACATTACTCAAGTAGCTTTTTTCCCCATCTATAAACAGAACCACAACTAAAACTGATTTTCTAGCATTTCAAAAGCCCAGTCAAGTTAAAAACAATTGAAATTTCCTCTGCACATGACTAGATATTTGAAGTGAATACAGTTTCAATGAGCTAAGTGAAAAATGTACTTCTTTAGTAAATCAATCCCACAGAGTCATTACTAGATACAGATTTTACAGAACATGAATCTTCCAATTCAGGTTGTTGAAATCCCTAAGTTAGTGCTTCTTAATAAGTGTAATTTATGTGCTGTTCTACTAGCGGACATGTTCAGTGTTTTAAGTTACAAAATAAAATTTACAAAAAACATCTCTAGTCTGTTAATTTCAGTTTAATAAATATTTTGTTTTTGATGTGTTTATTTTGTTTATCTATATGTTTTTAAAGTACTGACTTAGGGTCATGCCACACAGGCGATCTTGATGTTGGCAATTTGTTGGCAGTGTAAAGAACACTAAGAAACTTACTGCCTCAATGGATTAGATCCCTTGTTAGAAAGGCTAGAAACATCTCTCATTAGCGTTCAAAATTCTGCAATGTTCACAGCCAGCAAGGGAGTGATTCCACAGAGGTAAGTGGAAGGCTGTTTTGCATGACTCTGCCACAGGCGATGTGTCACTAGAAGCAGAGTTGCCTGTGTGACATGGCACTAAGAAAAAAAATCAATAGTGTTAAATTGCGAATTAAAAAAAAAAAAAAACTGTAAAAAATAATCAATAAAAAATAGCCCATTTTAGGATAAAAACATTAAAAATACTGACCTCCCATCTGGAGCTAAGAGAATACTTTTATGTTCTTTATTGTGCTTTCAATCAGCATGCTCTTTGTTCACACATGAACTGACTGGTTCCCTGTGTTACTTCTTCTTCTCCCATTGAACCCTGATGGGAGCACCAAAGGCTGATTTAAATTTAGGTGCCTAAACCACTTGCTTTATTAAGAATATATTTAATAATGTACTGATGAATACAGAACTGTATTCTTTTGTGTCTACTATATCTCTCTTACCTTGCCAGATCACCCACAGTATTGGGGATGGCCTCTCTTACTTCTTCAGCCCGGGACCACTGATAGAGTTGACAGAGGTCAAAAGACATGGAGAAGCATGAATGCCTTATTAGTTGCTGGATATAGACACTTTTATGGAAGGCTCAATGTATTTATTCCTGACGTGAAGTTATCCAATGCAGACCAGGCACAGCAAAGCCAAGTCGATCATTGGCAGGATCATTGGCATTGGATATCAGGCGGTATCACTCAAGTGGATCAGGTACCAAGGAGGAGGCAGTTGATGTTCAAGCTGGGGCCAGAAACAGGTAGCAGAACAGGAGCCAGACAAGACAAATCGGATTGGTAACAGGAACAGTCCAGAAGGCACAGGAATACAGGTCAAGAGTCATGTGTGAAGCTGAAGACAAGTCAGCATTAATCTTTGGCAAGGCCTTGTTTAAATAGCCTGTTTGGTCAGTAACAATGTGCATGAACACCCTTGCATGCACTGAGCTATGCATATATAGACATGCATGACCCTATGTGCACATAAAGGACCATTGGTAAGCTTGTGATTGAAGATGTGCATCTTCCTGGTCATGCAAACAGATAATGAAACACCTTGCATATTAGTACAATTTTACTTACATCATCTGTGCTTTTATTTTGCAGAGCAAAAGAATGTAAATATATTTCCAGAATGTCTGTGAACAATATTGTTTTATATAAATATATACAGTATACATATATTATTTGTCTACAAACATTTAGGTGCACTCTTACCATATATATTCAGCAACATAGAAAGAAACAAACATATAAGTTACTAAATATAAACATCAGATCTTAGATAAAAATTTGAAAAGACTTTCAAACTGAAACAAATTTGCAGGATGCCGAAATCATAGATTTAATAGCTGCTCCAATCAGACCTTTAGCCTATAGCAAACCATTTTCACTTAAGGTTTTCATGTGTCTTCAAGTTCTCAGTTACCCCATGGGACTATAATATGTGACAGTGTGGAGGCGATAGTCAAACGTCCAAAGGTAATGAGCAGACCTAGTTGGGCAGCAAGTGGTTTAGTTTGGGAAGGAAGATTGTCAACACAAGACCCTGGACATAAATGGGAGTGTTTCCGATTGATTTTATGTAAACACATTACACAGTTTATTCCCACGGGCAATAGGTTTAAAAGGCTAAAAACAAAAGCTATGTACCTTACTTTTAGTGTTAGAAAAGCCATAAACAATAAGAAAAGGTCAATAAAAAATATAAAACTGAGCTAACACTTTTAAACATGGAAAGTATGCAACACAAAAGAAATCCAGTTAACAACTATTTGATATAAGCAACACGCTTCTAAAGAAAGAAAAACAATGATATAATAAGTGTAAAAAAGTCAAGGAGCACTAAAGAATAATAACATAGAGTTGCTCCCTGAGGATCAAGAGTATGCAAGCCTATTAAATACCTTCTTTTTCTCTGTAAATACAAAGAAAGGTGCTGGGGCTGATGTAGGGATGATATAACCCTGATTTTGAATGCACTACAATTGCTCAACAGTGATGTTGGTTCAGAAAAATAAAGTTAATGTGAACAAAGCACCTGGATCAGATGGAGGATACCGACAGGTCATAAATCATCCGAGCCCTCTTTTTTTGGAATTTATTTTTTCAAACTTTAAAAAACTCTTTATGGCTTAGTACTAGTAGATTGGTGCAAAGGTGAATATATTTTAAAATGATATTTTAAAATGATATTTTAAAAAGTCCTCCCTAATAACTACTGTAATTTTATTTGCTTTTGTATGGAGGATGGAGGAGAAGAGTTTAGGAAAGATGGAAGTTAATATACAAATTACTTTCTATGAATTTGACTAGTGGCAGATACATTTAGTATTATCTTGTAATAATATAGTGCCAACATATTACGCAGCACTTTACAAAGTCCTTAGTCATTTCACTAGCTGTCCTTCAAAGGGGCTCACAATCTAATGTCGCTACCATAGTTATATGTCATGAACACAGTCTAAGGGTAATTTGGGGGTAGGCCAATTAATCTAACTGCATAATTTTGTCATGTGGAAAGAAACCCAAACACTGAGGGAAAACATGCAAACTCTATACAGATAGTATCCTGGCCAAGATTCAAACCTAGGACCTAGTGCTGTAAAGTCAAACTGCTAACCACTGAGTCACCATGATACACTTAAGTTCAATTGGTAGTAGGCTTAGTGAACATTCTCTCTAGTTTGTTGAACCTAAATGCAAAGAAAGCATTGACACAAACCATGAAATGGGCTTTGGTAGGGGACTGTTACTTGTGGTTGTGAGGAGTGATACATACATAAAATCCATACATCTCTGTTGCCTTTATTCTTGATGGCATCCACTTTATTTTCCTGAGGTTTTATTATTCCTCTCTGAATGGTATACCCCAGATATTTGGCTTCTTCTAGCCCAATAACTTTTTAGGGTTTGCGACAAACCCTGCTCTCTGCAGCGTGTTTAGTAGAGCCTAAACCTTTACCAAATGCGAGGCCCAATCTGCACTATGAATGACTACGTCATCCAGGTAGGCCGCAGCATATTTTTGATGGGGTCAGAGTACCTTATCCATCACCCGCTGGAATGTAGCTAGAGCATTCTGTAACCCAAAGGGCATCCTTAGGTACTGGAATTCTCCATCAGGGGTTACAAAAGCGGTTTTCTCCTTAGCTGACTCGGACAGGGGAATCTGCCAATATCCCTTGGTTAGATCTAAGGTGGTCATATATCTAGCATTCCCCAACCGAAATTTGACATGGGGCATAGGATAGGTGTCAAATTTAGTGATCTGATTCAGCTTATGGTAATCTTTGCAGAATCTCCAGCTTGCATCTGGTTTGGGGACTAACACAATTGGGCTGGATTCTGGCTCTCCTGCGAGGTGGCAGGTTCTTTCCTAGGGTTAACTTTTTTCCCTGCTATCACAAACAAAGGAAACCCCGGAGTGCCCCCACAATTATCAGAGGACTCCTCAGTATACTCATCCTCTGAGGATGCCAGTGCTGCATTGGGTGAGTGATCCCAGAGTTCCCAGAATTTGGGAAAATCCCTCCCGATGATAGCATTATAAGGTAAGTGGGGAACCAATCCCACCTGATGACACAGTTTACCTAGGGAGGTCTCAAAAGACACTATCATCACAGGATACTTCCTACTGTCCCCGTGTAGACATTTTAACCCCACTGTTCTGAGGTAGGAGGTCTCTGTAGCCACTATCTCAGCTTTCACCAGTGTTACCACACTACCTGAGTCTAGCAGCCCAACAATTGGTTTTGTGTTCATATACATTTCACACAAATATTCATCATCGTCCTGTATCAGTAAGTCACTTTGCATTGGTTCATCCACCACAGGGCAATTTGCAGCAATATGTCCTTTTTCCCGGCAGTGGTAGTAAATAATATTTTTGGCTGCCTCCTGGGGGGCCAGCCTTTCCAGTCTCTCCCACTATACATTGACTGGAGTCTGCCTAATACCCTGAGCCTCCCTTTTCTTACTCTCTCCACCCCCATACCTTGGTTCAATTTTACCCACAGCTGGGGATGGTCTGGTCTTGGGGTGGAAAGTCCGGGAGTACTGAAGAGAGGCATTTAGGTTCTCGGCAGCTAAGTACCTTTCCACCAGGTCCACCAGTTTGTCTGCTGGCGACGGGTCTCCATGACTCACCCACTTTTGGATGGAAACAGGGAGGGATCTTAGGAACCGGTCCACGACTACCCGTTCCACAATTTGCGATCCTGACAACGTTTCTAGTTGTAGCCACTTTCTTGTTAGATGGATCAGATCATACATTTGTGATCTTTGAGGTTTCTCTGCTTGATAAAACCAGTTATACGCACACTGGGCCCGGACAGCCAGGTTAACACCCAGCCGTGCCAATATTTCAGCCTTAAGCCGGGCAAAGTCTCTTGCTTCCAACGGTTCTAGGTCATAATAGGCCTTTTGGGATTCTCCAGGTAATAACGGGGGCCTCCAATCCTGCCCACTGTTTTTTAGGACAACTTTCTCTTTCAGCTGGATGCAACCATGTGTTTTTGTTGGCCAGCTGTTACAATACAGCTGTTACAGTTTTTTTTTTAAACCGAAGGAGTTATTAGGAAAGGTCTAAATAATAAAATGATGATATGATTTTACTCAGGTAACCCAATAATAGGAAATAATGCCTGTGTAAAACTGGAGATAATGGCTGTGATTTTACTCTTTTTTATTACTCCTATTATACTCCTATACTCCTATTTGTCCATATTTGCCCAAAGCCCAGTTCCTGACTAGCAGTAGAAAAATTGCACCTTGACAAGCACTGTCTTTCCCATTTTATTATTTTTTTTTAAACTCTTCTCTGTCCCTTAATCTCAATAGCTCAATATAGCAAGCACTCACTGTCACTTTTTTAAGCTCCTATTTGTTCCTATTGATTGACCCTGAGCTTTCACCTTAGGTAACAGAAAACAATACCTGGTCTAGCTGTGCACTGCTTTGAAGTTTGCCCACTGCAGAAGATGAAGACCAGCATGCCAATTGCGGCCATCTGTTATTGGATCATTTGTCTCAAGTGCAGGATATCTAAACTCTAAATTGAGCTTGGATTGCTCAAATACTAGATCTGAAGTCAGAATAGATAAAATCAGAACCATAAAAATGTAAGGTACCACTTACCAATAGCCCTGTGCCTTTCAAATACACGCCATTAAAAAAAAAGAGTTATAAAAAATCTTTCCTTGACCCTAGCTGAAACTGTTTACAGTCCTTTTCAGCAGATTTCCTTAAAAAAATACTTAACGATCTTGCCATAAACGTTTCTTTTTGGACACTTTTTGTTAATGGGATGACAAATGTCTCCGAGTTGTTAACTAGTTGGGTTGAAAAAAACACTTTATGTTCAACCTATAAGGAAACAAACATGCTAGAACCCTAAATATTCCAGATAGATCCAGAGGAAAGCAAAAAAAATCTATCCATTTACAGACTGAATTTTCAAAAACCCATAGACCCTAACTTGCACATTAACCATCTGTGGGTACTTCATAAAATAATTAAGTCCAAGTAAACAAAAGTCTTCATAAAAAGTGAGTAATTTTAACAATTTCAGTCATTCTTGAATCCTTGCTATATTATCACGTATAGTGTTGGTCGAATATCTCACTATTAGATTCGACAGCTATTCGATCGAATAGGGAGATATTGTTCCTATTATCGAATGCCAAATTCGAACACCATTAATGTAAATGGTGGAAAAATTGGGGTTATTTTTAGGGACTGCGAAGAACTGCAAAAGCAATCAGGGGAGCAGAGCTGACAGCTCCGCTCCCCTGATTGCTCTTGCAGCCCTTTACTAGTTGTATGTGTTCTTGGATAGAGATTCTCTATCCAAGAACACAGGGAGTCTTGTGTTCCTGGAGGGAGAAACTCTATCCAGGAATAGGAAATAGGAAAGCTTTCCTCAGCCAATGACAGAGCACTAGATGTTTTGAATGGGGAGACTTGTCCCTATTTAACTTCTAGTGCCGCAGATCCCACACTGTTCTCAATGAATGCGACCGCGGCATTCATTGAGAAGATCCCCGAGGCACTAGAGGCTAAATGGGGACAAGATTCCCTATTTATTCACCACTAGTGCTCTGTGCATGGCTGGGGAAAGGAAAATCCTGATGATGCTTGAGGTTTACCTTTTCTCAGCCAATCACAGAGCACTGGAGGTGATGAATGGGTAAACTTGGTAAACTTGTCCCTATTTAACCTCTGGTGCCCGGGGGTCCCACACTGACAGGAGGATTCAGGAGTCATCCGGTCATTGTGGGGTGACCTGTAAAAAAATAAAAGTTAGTTACACAAATCACACATATTCAATAATTTACTTTAACATTATTTTTTTAACACATTTATTTACACACAAATTTGCGCCGTCGAATCCCCTGTTTTTTGGGTCAGGTCTATCCGAATTCAAACAGCCATATTCGGGTCGAATATAAGGACAACCCGAATTCAAACACCAACACTAATCACGTATAATATTATATTCTAGCAAAACTGTGAACTGTGTTCTTTATCAAACTCTCTAGGATCTTTCCAGCTACATAAGTTAGCCTAACCGGCCTGTAGTTATTCTTTAGTTACACAGGGCTTAAAAAAAAAAAAAGTTGCCGGAGGGAGTTTACAACATGACAAAAAAGAAAAAAAACAGCATTTTACAATATTAAAAAATAATCAGTTGTTTATGAATGAAACTCACTGTATCATCCAGTTAGGGTTAAGACCTCCTTTAAAATATTTTGGTTTAAAATGATAAAAAAAAAACTTATTCTTGGAAAAATTGCAAATATATCTTTTAAATTAGTATTCTCTTTTAAAACTAAATCTTACCTTTCTCACTGAATAGACACAACAGTGTAATGTTGTTTTCATTACTTAGTTAATACATAAAGCTAATATTGCATGCAAAACAGATAAATGTGTTTGTGCAAATGTGTTTTTTAGATCTCTTATAAATGCATTTTGTGTTAATGGGACACATGCTGATTTCTTGACATCAGCCAAGAGTCTGCTAATTTCATATTAAAACCATTAATAATGTTTTAATTTGTTAACTGTATTCATACCAGCATAATATTTGAAAACGTAAATCAATGCATAAAGTTTGAAGCTAATAATGCATTTACAGTTACATTACTATAATGTCTTCCTTTATGTAAACAACTATAAAACGTGTCATTTTATACCTTTTTAAAAAGAAATCTATTTTATTTTTATCAATACAATAGGAAACATTAATGTTTGTTTTGGATATTTTTGTATTTTTATAGTACCAACAAAGAAAAGAGCTCTTCATAGAAATTACAGTGATTGAGAGCTTATATAAGTTGAGATCTTGACCATGAGGGCTTAGAAACATCATTTTGTACTATTGCAGAAGTGTAAATGTATTTCTCTTTGTAAATGCACAGACTATCGAATAATGCAGTTATTATTTTAAATGTTGTTGTATTTTGAAATTTTGATGTTTTGGAATTGAATACATATTCCATCAAACCACACAATCCTTTATATATCAAGTTTTCATTTATTTATTTTTAAGGTTAATTGTAATACTGGTAAAGATCCAAAAGTGGAGTAAAGATGGGCTTACTGTAAATAAGGGTGAGGCTACAAAATAATGGTTTGATGAAAAGCAGAGTCAAGGAAGGCCTGGAACGTACGAGGAAGGAGGTAGTGTAAGGCCCGGCATGACTGTGCAGACAGGAGGGGGAGACAGCAAAGGGTTAATATTAGAATTAGTACGTGCAGGGATAAAGGAAGGGGAGAGGATGGGGAGGGGGGGGGTTGAGACATAGCGAGGGGTGGATAGGAGGAGCGGTAGGAGTTAAAAAGGTTGGGAATCGGAAGTGGAGCCCTTTTCGTCAAGAGACAGCAGGAAGGGTGAAGTTTTTCCCGCCCTCCCTTCCCCTGTTTTTGTTTGTTTTATTTTGTTTATTTTTATTTCTTTTGTTTTATTTTGTTTGTGATGTTGATTTTTTTTGAGTATTATGTGGTTGTTGGTGGCGGTTGAGGTCCTCGGGGGGAGTGTAATTCTTGGTTGATATGTATGTTGGGGGGTACCCATCTAAGGTATGGAGTCCCTGGTTTGGTTGGAACGTTATAAAAAATGGTTGGTGGGGCTTTGCACAAGGAAGGGTAATTTGGGTTCCCGAGCTGGGTTTATGGGGCGACTGGGAGCAATTTTGTTTACAAGTTGCAGAGTCCATGGTGTTAAAATGGTGGACCTACAACCTGTAGCAATATTTTGAGTATGGTTATGTTATTTGATTTGTATTAATGTTTATATATATTATTACATATTTAATTGTTCAGTTAAAATTATTATATGTTTGTAATGGTTGTTTTATATATATTTTATATATATATATTTATGATTAATATTTTGATATTCGTTTAATTGTTATTTAATATGTTATTTAAGTTGTTATTTATTAAAAATTGTGTTAATAAAAGGCCTGCGGGCCATTTAAGCAATGATTGTGTGTTTAATGTGGTGAGTTGGGGGGGGGTTAAGATATGAAGAGGATTAAGGGGTATTTAGAGGTAAATGGGTTTGGTGGGAAATGTTTTGTGCGGGAAATGTTTAGTGGGTGGATTTTGGTGGTAAAAATTTAAAAGAAGGAAGGCATTGGTTGTGGGGGTTTGGTTGATAGGCAAGTTGACCTAGCTATGTCTTGCCACAGTCATGAATCAGAAATCAATGTAAATGACAATTCAGCCAAAATATCAGAATAGGAGTTCTAAGATAATTCCCCATAAAACAAAATTTGGTGTTGTGGGATTAGTGCTTACAAATTTCACAAATCTCACCCAATTAATATGAAGGAAAATTTTCCTGTTTCCCTTATCCCTTTTCTTGAAAGCTGTATCTTTACCAAGTCTCTATTAGCTTAATATTCACACAGATCCTAAATACCAAGATATTTATTAACAGAGAGGAATTAACAAGTAATCAACAACTATTGCAAATAAGCTAAATAATAATCACATAGACAAAGCAAAATTATATATTATGCTGGCTGGATTCTACAAAGATTGGAGAGAGAAAGAGTAACACAGAAAGATTTGGGGCAGTTGTCCCTTTTTTATCTCCAGGACCCCTTGCCACATTCAGCCACACACATGCATCCACCCCTTACTCAGGTGTCCTCCCACTTCAGGAAACACTGATCCCAGTTGCCTGCTGATATTCTCCAGTAGGTGTCACTGTTGTATTGAGGGCAAATCCTCTGACTCAGTTGACCAGCTGGTTCAGGCTCCTTTGGGTATCGTCAGATAACAGCGATGTTTACACACCTAGCAGGATATTTGTCCTTGAAGTAGATTTCTCAATGCACACCCCTATACCCAACAACTGGTATGGTGTGTTATTCCTGCTCATTGAGATGTTATCTCTTTGGTGGTTGATTGTTTCCAACCTCCAACTAGAATCATCCTCTTAGTTTTGTCCCCAGGGGCCTTTCAGAGCCAACCCCAAACAAGTTCCATCAACAGCCAGTTTGAACTCATCATCTCCATTTTTATCATTCATGTTGCGCACTCCAACAGCATTTTTCAAAGCCTTACCCTAAAGTGGAACTAAACCTACTATACTCACCTATATCTGTTTTATTGCAGAGCACCATCATCTTCTTCCTTCTTCTCTTGGATATGGTCTCCGTCCATCTTAATTAGCCAGGTTGGGGTGACAAAGGCATAGGAAAGCTAGGTCAGTTGGATATCCTGGTAGTTTGCTGGAGTTTTCAAGCAGGTAGGAGGGATTATTGCAAAAAAACTTTGCCTGTCCCTTTCTGCAATACTGACCAGCCTGATGGAGCATTTTAAAAGTGGAACTTTTAGCTTTAAGGTCTCTCACACTAACCATTTCTGCATCCCTTACAATTATCCTCACACTAACTTTCCATGTTACCCAGATACTTACCCTCCTACCAACAATTTCTGCAAACTTTATATTACCCTCCCCTGTAACCCTAAGACTTATCATCTAATTAACTTTACTCTCACTAACTGTGTGTGACTCCTACTGAGCCACCTAAAGCTCTGGATAGCTCATTGCCAGATCTCTTGGTCAGTTTTTATTAACACCCGGTTTCTGATTTCTTATTGTTTCCTATTCAGGACTTTTAGGGGAGGAAGCTTTGCTACTTCTGTTCTCATAGCAAAAAGCTAAGCTCGTGTTCTTTACAATTCTTTTAATATTTGTTCCTACATGTTCCCCTGGCCTAATCAACAGTTTTGGTGACAGTACCTTATTCTGAGCCTTTCCAAAAAAATCTTGGCAATGTAATTTCCCTGCATAGATTTATTAACCCAAAGTTCTTGAAAACGTGAACCCAGGCTAAAGAAAACATCCTAGGTGGCTTTAGTAATCACCTAGGTAAGAAAAGCACAGACTAATGCCTACAGGGCTTCTGAGGGCAATACAATATGTACACATGTTGGGCACCACAGATTTCAATAATAAAAGAACACAATATTAATCATTGTGACTTGCCTACATGTTAACGTATATACTATTATAACTCTACATTCACATACATTAAATTGTATTGACATTTTTAATATTTTTTTATCATTTGCAGTAAATTGGGGACATTGCTCTTTGGAAACGTCGAAACATCCACTGCAACAGGGCAAGCAGTGTCTTCACCTAGTTATCACTCCAGGACAACAGAGAAAATTTTGTTTTGCTTTCAGTAGTACTAGTAATTACTTGAAACAGTCTAAACTATCAACATCCACAGCCAACAGGTAGATCATATGCAAAGAAAAAAAACATATTTCAATTCGGCAATATTGCCGATTACTAAGGTAATGAATTAGATTGGCCTTTTCCTTCACATGGCACTTGAAAGATACATTCAGAAAATGTCACTTGAAAAGTTACAGCTTTAAAGAAAAATGTCTTTATAAAATATTCATGGTCATGATGATCTGATAATACAGAATTCTGATACCAACAGATGTTTTGTTTAACATGTTCCCCGAAGCTGTACTGTGCACCTTATATCTTTCATTTCCATTCAGTATCTGCTGACTGTGGGATGTCATGTAAGTACCCCATAGCTATGCACAGTAATTCGCGTCTAACACCGCCTTGCGTAATGAGCTTGAAAAGAAAAAAAAATTCTTGTCACTGTAGCTCCTCGGCTCTCTAGCCATATGGAACTCATAACTACAAATCCCATAGACAATTTTTTATTACAGATCAGATTCTTAAAACATAATCTGTGGAATGACTGGTGCATGTTCGTTAAGAACTGCGGAAAAACAAAGTTAGCACTTGCTCACATCATCTGTTACAAATGTCCAATTTGGGACAATAAATTTCCTCAGATCCAGCTCTTTTGTGGCTTTTGCTGACTTGTTACTTTTATATATTTTTTTTCTTCTTTCCTTCTTTTTCTTCCACATCATTTTTTTATGAACTATGCATATGTATTAAATTGGATTCGTTGTCCCCAGACACCAATTTGCATAAAGTGCAAGCCATCATTGAATGGATGGAAGCAAATTACTTCTTCTGCAACATCACACTTTTTTTTCTTCATTATTTTTCTTTCTCAAACAAACTGCCGGCATAGGATGTTAACAGCACTTTGTAAGATATGCAAAGCGTCACTTTTTTTTAAAGAGGCTTGATCAATGTGAGAAAAAAATATATATATTATTGAATTAAGTACTGGGCCAATCATTTAACAATTCCCACAGCTGCTTTTGTAAGAAGACTCGTCCTTAAGCCTCTAGTTTAAAAATTTAGAGTAATCATGCAAAAATGATACCCTTGTGCTCTATCCTCTGAATCTCACTAATGTTCTATCCCTAAAGACAGCTTATTAATGGGAAGAAGCAATACTTCTCTTAGTTGCTCTCTGTTCCTGCTATACAAGAGCATCTCTCCTGGATTCACATTTTAATGCTGATAATGTGACTGTAATGAGGCTTTTTAATGGAATAGAAAATCAGCACATGGTTATATCCCGCACATAGAACATAAATGCAGCTGCAGAACTACTACTAGGATAAATGCAGATGAAACAAAAGTAACTTGGTGCTTTTTTACAACAATTTGACTAGTTTTTCCAAAATGCCTGATTATCTAATGGAGCATCAAAAAGAACAAAAATTATTATTAAACATCCGGTACATAAAATTAGTGATTGCTTTATATATCTTTCAAACTAACAGTCCTAAAAGTTATATGGGCCAATGATCACTTTGAGCAAAATTACAGATTTGATGGCCCACCAAAGTCTATGTCTTCTTTTTACATTGAAGAAATTTTCAGTCAGGAGTGAGTGGGTCTTTTGGGCTAATCCTATAATTGTATTTCTCTCACTTAGTAATAAGCGATTAGTGATTTTACTGCAAAATGACAAGCTTCAAATATATTTTAAAGTACAAATGATCAGTTTCGGTCATTGGCCTGCTTGGATAAAATCTGGATAAAAGCATATTCATTGACAGCAAAGATCAATTCACAAACATTATCACACTGATTGTTATTTCTTACTATACTGACAGCTTTTATTTCATAATGAATGTAAGATTGAATTTGGCATCTATTACTGAGAGCAGGAAATATAAAAAATCCTTAAAAAGCTAAATAATTATCTGCCTTTTCTCTAATGCCAAGACTTTGAATAGATGTACTTTACACATGGCAAGTATGTTTGATTTACTAAAGAAGTTCAGGCTCTTCATTTGGCAAAGTAATTTCATTTAGTTAGTTCATTTAGATAAATGTGGTAAAAATTAACTTCTGATAGTGAAAAAAAAAA
>NC_092861.1:123201423-123219294 GCF_032062135.1 Pyxicephalus adspersus | reverse complement strand
AGGGCAAGCCCTCATTCTGACCTGTGCTGCCTGGGGATCTCTCACTGAGAGGAGGATTATTGCGGCTGCATTCCTCTCAGATTGCGTTTATGAATGAACCCGACCATGGGAAAAATCAGAGGATTTTTCCCACGCTGCATTCATTCATGAGCAGCCAGTGAGACTCACACTGTGTTCCTAGATAGAGAAACTCTATCCAGGAACACATAGTACAGGACTGCATAAGCAATCAGAGGAGCGGAGCAATCAGGACTCCTGTGTTCTTGGATAGAGAAACTGTATCCAAGAACACATGCAACTTGTAAAGGGCTGCAAGAGCAATCAAGGGAGCGGAGCTGTAGGTCCCAAAAATTTGGTCTCGCTGGCCGAATTTACAAAGGCCTTTCTCTCCTACATGTTTGGTAAGCGAGAATGGCCCAAATCGCAGCAAAACTGAATGTAAACATGTTCAGGACATAATATTCTAGAGCAGTGGTCTCGCCAACCTTTTAAAACCCTTAAAAGGTTTGCTCGCATGACCCAGCTGAGGGGTGCACCCGCAAGAGCCGCAGATCACCAAAATTTTCTTGCAGACCACCGGTTGGCAACCATTGGTCTAGGGAAGTGTTTCTAAACCTTTTTAACATGGGGGGACCCGTTGAAATAACCTTCAGATCTTCAGGGAATCCTGCTATAATTACTATATCGAAAGCTCACAATATATTAGTGTGGTGGTCAGTTGAAAGTATGCCTTTTACATTTCTGGCCAGCTGGAAGAATATCATCTTTAAAGATTGGTATTAGGTCAACTGACCAGAGATTCACAAATTGCTCATTATTCGAGGAAGCCCTAACCACCTTTGCTGAGGAACCTTGGCTAAGAAACACTGTTCTAGAGTAATAATATTTCCATTCTATAAATACAGTACAGTAATTGAGCATCATAGGACAGTAAGTGCGCCTAGCAGGTGAAAATAAAAAAGGCTAAAAAAAAGGTTATGCAGCCAACACATCTTAGCACGGATTTAGCTGCAATACATTGCCTTTTGTTCTCATCACCATATAATTCTGATAAAGTTCTCCATAGTAGACCTCAAATTACACTCAGTGTTGGAAGATGCTGTTTATTACATACAATCATCAAGTAGAAGTATACATACAACAGAAGCAAAAAGATATACCTAAGGGCATTGGCACCAGTTAAGGAATACACTTGGCACAAGACTGAGATTGGCAATCTAATATCAGATATCAGTGAACAATAGGACAGTAAGTGCGCCTAGCAGGTGAAAATAAAAAAGGCTAAAAAAAAGGTTATGCAGCCAACACATCTTAGCACGGATTTAGCTGCAATACATTGCCTTTTGTTCTCATCACCATATAATTCTGATAAAGTTCTCCATAGTAGACCTCAAATTACACTCAGTGTTGGAAGATGCTGTTTATTACATACAATCATTAAGTAGAAGTATACATACAACAGAAGCAAAAAGATATACCTAAGGGCATTGGCACCAGTTAAGGAATACACTTGGCACAAGACTGAGATTGGCAATCTAATATCAGATATCAGTGAACAATAGGAATGTTGGGGTTTATTTTGAAACCGCACATTCCATTGTTTGAAAACTTTGATAAAAGGATACTTCTCTTTTAGACTTTCCCTAAAACATATGTATATGTTTTTAGAAAACAAGGTCTCTAGCCATAATTCTCAGACACATAGGAAGCATAGTTCACAGGTGTGGTGCAGAGTTTCTAACAGCTCCAAGGTCTTTATGGATTTCAAGACATCTTTATAGCACCCTGAGAGTAAATACTTCCACTTTAGTATTATCTGCTTGAATGCTTCAAGTGTTTTCGTCAGTTTCTAAGCACAAAGAAAGCAAAGTCAAGGGGATTTCAAAATCAGTATTTTAATTTACTACATGATGTAAATCTAAATAAGGTTAACTTAGAAAACTTAAAAAATCAAGGTGAAGGAAGGGATTATCTTTTTAAAAAAATCTAAACAATACCAAAAAGAAGGCACTTGTTTTAATATATAATATATAGGACACAATAACACATTAACAATAATATGTGAATGTAGCTTTAGATATGAATGAACCGTTATGATTGCCCCTTTTTTAACTGCAACGCATATCTGTTAACCAGTCACACAAGAAAATTCCTGTGTTTTATGGCAGGAAAAGAATAACTGCATATTAGAGTTAATAGGGTCTGTTTGTGAAACTGTGAATCTGACATTAACTGAAACATTCCTTAGTGGAATACCTTCCAGGTTCATTGTGTTTCTTCCAGGTGTTTTGATGGCAGTAATTGCTTCTCCACTACGGAATGTTTCTGGGAACACTTTAGGACTTTAGAACTTTAGGACCTATCCACACTTATATTTTTTCCCCAGTGTTTTGGCTGATTTATTAAAGAAGTTAAGACTACTCACAGTGAATCTTTCTTTACTTATCCAATCATGTGCAGAGAAAATAAATAAACATAAAACTGATTTTCATGTAATGTCATGTAACCCCTGGCAGATAACTTATCATAACTAGTCCGCATCATCCAAATATATGTATCTTCACGTAGCATATAAGCTGTACTTAATATTTTCAAATATTAGACATACATTTTGCAACTTGTTGACATGATTCTACTTTTTTACTAATTCAGTTGTGTGGCATAGCCACTTCTTCCTCCCCTAGGGAAGCTAAATTGCGAAATGCGTGGGGAAATGAGATTGCTCCTCTTTTCTTTCAAATATAGTACCGGATAACTATTAATCAGCAGTAAACTAAAAGCCTAGATATGATGTTACGACAATCTATTAACACACGTTTATGTACTATTAAGGATTTCTTTTTTCTGCTCCTAAATAAGTAAGTTGTAAAATTACCACTAAAACCCCTTCTTTTCTTGGTCACTCATTCTGAACATGAGCACTAATACATTTCTTTGAACCTATTTAAGGAGGTAGCAACAGAACACCATGGTCCTAGAGGTCAGGCATTCATGCTGCCTTGATTTCCGTATGATTTAATAAACAAAGCAAATCTTCATTATTTGTTATGTCAACATTCGCATTACATAAGTAAGTAAAACATTTTTTGTTTTAGAAAGATGATAGTTAATGAAATATAAAATATATTTGTATGTATAGTTTATAATTATACTGTACATCTACATGGGAGTAGACCTCTGTTCTATTTCAGTACCCAATTACATTTGGCAAAAAAGCTAAATTAGTGGTGGTAAGAATAGAGACACCTAAAAACATCATAAATCATGCAACTGGCTATACTAAGTGGTTTTAACCTCAGAACTATGTAGGCATCATCAAATGGGAAGTCAATCAGTCACAGTTAAATCTTTAGAACAACAGAACCATGCCATACACTAAACACTAAAAAAAAAAAGTTTATTATATTGGCTAAAAAGATTGCAAAAATCTAGCTTTGATTTTGAACTTTATTTAGCAATCAAGCTTTAAAAAAAGATATATAACATGTATGAAAATGCATAGGTAACAATACATACATTCACTGCCCAGATATGTTTTATCCTTCATCTTTGTAACTATGAACCCGCTGTGTAACTTTTGTTCTGAGTGCTGTTGTTCAAGTCTTAATTGGATTACCTAGAATTCCGTTTAATGATGACAATATTTTTTATATAAAGTTTGTAAAAAAATACTTCCGCGCTTACAAAGATTAGTCTTTACTATGTAACTATGTATAAAAATGCATAGGTAACAAAACACACATTTACTGCCCAGATATGTTTTTATCCTTCATCTTTCATAAGCACATGATCTGTCCATTGGTAATTCTAAAACAGTAACCTATTTATTTATTTTTATGTGGATAATATTTTCTACTGAGGATATAAGAAAAAATGTTGACTGAAAGTTTGAACTTTACAGTTAGGCAGTCTTGATTAAAATTAAAATCAGTCTAATAAGATTTTTTATAAGTAGAAGGAAAATTAATGCATGCAAACATATGGTTTTAATACTCTAGCTTATTTCGGATCAAGCTGGGTGAGTTAGGAACTGTTGGCTTTAAGATCCAGTTCACTGCACATTCAAACTGCGTCTGCTTATTAATTGCATCCTATGTTTGTCAATCAAATATTTGCAATTAAGAAAATATTCCCATCAGAGGGACACACATGAAAAAACAAATAAGTAGCCGCTGCATTGGCAACCAGTTCAGTCATAAAATATGAAGCTGGAGATTTGAGTTTTACATTTAGAAGAACAATTCTACATTACCTTTTCCAAATATTTTTTTATGTTACAATCTTTTTTTTTTTAAACTGAAATGGGTTCTTGATAGATTTGTGTATTTTAGAGATCAATTTAAATTTTATTAATAGCCATAATTTTATAGTGCCGCCATTGTCATATCACTAACTATCCCTCAAAGGGGCTCACAATCTAATGCCCCTACCATAGTCATATGTCATTAATGTAGTGTAAGGACTATTTTTGAGGAAAAGCTGATTAACATTACTGCATGTTTTTTGGGATGTGAAAACACAGGGACAACATACAAACATCTTGTAGATAGCGTCCTGTCCGGGATTCGACCCTGTGACCTAGTGCTTCAAGGGACAGACTAATAACCACTGAGCCACTGAGCCACCGTGCTGCCCACATGATAAAAATTCATGTAATAATAAATTATTTTTGTACTGTACCTTTTTATTTTTTCAGTAGGAAACAAGTTATATGTCTTTCTCAACCACAAGTATTAGAAAAGACACAGGTCTATAGGCAAGGTAGGGCATGCATAGGAACACCTACTTTTGTATATGAGATGAACAGTTCCTATTGAGTATATTTTAGAGCATAGATTCTGGAACCTTAGGGCCTATTATATATGCTGAAAGCTAAAATTACTCCTGCATAGAGTGCTTGATGAATGGCACATTAAGTGCTATATAACCGTGCCTCCAAGAGTTAAACATTTTAAAATATGTGATATGTGACAATAACTTTTTATTTTGAAATCAATAAGCTGTATTTATTATGACTTTTATTGAAATGACACTTCTGCCTTCAAGGGGGATGTAAAGGCTGACAAAATAATTCTAGTGATTGGGGTGATGGTCAGTTTAGGCGAATTTGCAGAAAGACCGGTATGCACCAGACTTTCACACACCTGTCTTTTCATCATGTAGACTTTTATAACTATGGGGGAGCCAATTCTTTAGCATCTCTGGGGATCATCAGCCAGACAATTAAACTCCTAACCTTAGAAGAGCAATCCCTCGTGTTTTTAGAAGCCTTAGTGTGAGCTTTGCAGTAGCACAGCAGAATTTTTGGGTTATGGAATCTTTACAAAAACATTTTAGGTGATTCTATTTGATAATATTACCAACCTGAAAACTGTAGCCTAATTGTGTCATGTTATTCAAAGCTAAAGGTTCGGAAAAACATAAAGAAAAGTACTGTACATGTCCATGCGACATGTGACTAGTAGTAAATTATATGATGGTCGTAATAGTTCTTTTTGAAAAAGCGCACACAGCAACTGAAGTTAGTCTTTCACTGTATAAATATTATTACCTGCACAGATCATTTCAGAAATTATCTGTAATTAAAAGAAGAGCACTAGTGCATTCAAGTGCGTAAACAATTTGTACTCTTAGTGGACTTGTGTAACAAGTTATTAGTCAAAGGTAATTGAAGGATGAGGACAGATGCTTAGAATATGAATTGTTATTATTTTCTGAAGGAGACTTTCCGATGACCTTTAATCATTTGCTTGTGATATATTTATTTATCTCTGAATACTGCTATTATCAAATGAATTGGCTAATGCAATCATAATGTATTCAGATCATTGAATACATAATATCAACAATGGGTTTCTCTTGCTATAATCTATATAAATATTTCTTCTTTTGTATATTGTATAGGCACTCAAAGGCCTGTATCACAGGTAGGCATATATAAAGATACAAGATAATTAACATCTGCAGACTTGTCTGGTTGCTTCAGACACATACAGCAAAATACAGCAGGAACATGTAAATGGGAATAGACCAAGACACTGCAGTTCCCCAAAAAATACAGTTGGATAATCTATATTTGGAGGTTAATATTAGGGATTAGCGAATTTATTAAAATCGGTCTTGCGGCAAATTGGGCCATTCTTGCTTACCAAACATATAGGTGAGAACGGCCTTTGTAAATTTAGCCGGCGAGACCGAATTTTTGGGATCTTCAAGACCAATCAGGGGAGCAAAGCTGTCAGCTACGCTCCCCTGATTGGTCTTGCAGCTATTTACTAGCTGTATGTGTTCTTGGATAGAGTTTCTCTATCCAAGAACACAGGAGTCCTGTGTTCCTGGATAGAGAAACTCTATCCAGAAACACATACTACAGGATGGCGACAGCAAACAGAGATACGGAGCTGTCAGCTCCGCTCCCCTGATTGCTCCTGCAGCCCTTTACTAGTTGTATGTGTTCTTGGATAGAGTTTCTCTATCCAAGAACGCAGAAGTGCTGTGTTCCTGGATAGAGAAACTCTATCCAGGAACACATACTACAGGGCGGCAACATCAATCAGGGGAGCAAAGCTCTCAGCTCCGTATCTCTGATTGCTGTTGCCACCACCTTGTAGTATGTGTCCCTGGATAGAGTTTCTCAATCCAGGAACACAGTGTGAGCCTCGCTGGCTACTCATGAATGAATGCAGCGTGGGAAAAATCCTCTGATTTTTCCCACAACCATGTTTATTCATAAACGCAAGCCGCATGACTCACTTGAGAGGAGGAAAACCACGGTAATCCTCCTATAGTGAATTCTTGGATGTCCGACCAATCAGAAATTTTCACGAGAATGCCAGAGGCATTCTCGCTCATCCCTAGTTAATGTATCCTGACCATATAAGCAGATAGCTTGCTTCCTCACTATATTTACGTTTCCTGCTGTTCATACTCCATGATTTCAGTCTTTAGAAGAAAACCTGTACCCCAAAATCTGTGCAAAATACTGACACTTCCAGGAGTGACATTTCATTGTGTACCCTGTAGTGGTTCCTAACCAATTACCTCCATATAACTACAGTATAAACTAAAATGCAGAATGTGAGTCTCTTACTTGGAATTGTCAGAAATTAGTTAGAAACCCTTACTAGGTCAATGTGATCTTTACAAAAGATAACATCTTATATAAACAGGGCAAACTATAAAGCTTTTTTAAACTAGATAGTTAAGCTTTTTTAACCTAGCTAGCTAAATAGTTGAAGTTAATTTTACTTTACTTAAATAAAAATCCCCATTGATCCAAAAGGAACAATGATGGTGTTGTAAAATGACAGAGAGCCAGCTGTGACATGCACAATTATCCTTATAGCTGGTTCTCAAAAATAGGAAGGAGTTCTGTTCTTTCAGCCAATGTAATACTGTCTAGCCATAAATGGTTGCCAAAAGTGATACATTTAATTGAGACATTTAAACCTGGGATTAATTTAAAATTGGTGTACTTACTGTAAGTATGTGACCTCATTAACACTGTAAAACAGTTTGGGTCCTAGAACTCATTAACCTTCCTCTCTAACTGTCAACATGGAAAAGCCTGACAAAAGAATTAAACTCTGTTTTATATTCATGATGCCTGACAATGTTCTCTTTGCCAGCACGTTTAAGCATTTATTATTCTACAAACATATATATATTTTTAATATTCACTTAAGCGAATGTCATTTTAATTATTTGTAAATGTTTTTTAATAATTGAATCTTTTACAAAGACACATGTAGTCCTTGTAAAACATTGGTTACTTAAACAGAATGCCTTTTCAGAAATTAGTAAAAGACAAACAATTTTGCCAATAAACAGCTTATGTGCTAATAATTGACAAATGTGCCAATACAATAAAAAAATACAAACTGAAAATACGTTCAAGGTGACAAGTAAAACCATCCGGACAACTAATATGTCAGAAAAGTCTATTAGGTTTAACATAAAGAGTGGGTGTAGAATTTTAAAATGTACACTTACCCACTGTGCCTAGACCCTACAATGCCCAATGTGCTCCTGTGCAGTAAGCCTTTTGAAATTGGTATATGGTTGTCTCTTCATATTGGCAGTCACAGGGCAGATCTAAAGAAAACTAAAATGGCTCACTGAGCAGAGGGAGGCTTTATAAGGTTTTCTTTTCTTTCTCATTACCAAGTTTAGAGTTTTGGGGATGCATGTGTTTTTAGATGGGTGCAGGGGAAATTTGTATTAAATAAATCAGCTTTTAAATCCAACCTGCAATGAAAATGCCTGTTGCAGACATATGCATTTCCCTTGCAACAAATTTAAAAAGCCCATTTGAAATGTCTAACAACATGCAACCTGGTAATTGTTTATGAATCAAATAAAGGTTCAGATAATAGATAGATAAAATTGAAAAGAAATACTGTTTTGTTTGGTATAGAATGCAATGCAATCAGACCACTGGTAGTTAGCACGAGCAGCTAGTTGTGTTTGAACCCTATGACCTCGCAGGCTTGAGAGTAGCTACATCATCCACAGCCTATGTGGATGTGAGTAGCTATGACCTAACCTTTTCACAAGTCAAAATGATATTGCAATCATCTAAGCAGATATAAATATTTTAGAATATTCATGAGAATATTCCATTAATGGATAAAGAACATTCTCTTTGCTGTTCCGAGAACCATTACTGTAATTGGAGAATTAATATCTTTCCCCGCCAACCCCTATTTGGCTATATTTGATCTTATAAGGCTGAGGAGTCAAAGGTCTTGCCATAGCAGTACATATACACAACAAAAAATGTGAGCAAGTATGGTTCATCATATCATATAAAGTATGTGTGATAGAAACAAAAGGGATGGTAAACCAATTACTAAAATTATTTTTGGCAAATTTCACATTACTAATGTGCTTTTGAAAAAATAAAGTTAACTGCTGCCTCTTTACCAAAGAAATATTTTTCTCAAAAAATCTAAAACTTTATTTTAAATGTTTATCATGTTCATGGGTGTGAGCTTCTGTAAAGATTACCCTAAATTTAAGACTTCTGTAGGTTACCACTTTCCCTAGTACTCTTTAAAGTGAGGTGTTGGCATTAGGTCAGTGCTTATTCAAAAGGTTTGATGTTTGCTCATGTCAGCCTTCCTCTATGCTCCTTTTACCACATGCTCCAGGCATGACTACACCTGGAGATCCTGCCATAAATGCTTTTGTTATGTAGTGACAGTGCTCTGTCCAAAATGTCTCATCTGCATTGTAATCCTATCAAATACACAATCACTGGAAAGCACAAGAAATGCTCTTGATACAGACATATTCTTCAATAGTTACCATCAGAAAGTCCACTCAGTTGAATCTACATGCAAGTAGATAGGAATTTGTTGCAATAAGACTGAAAAAATTAAGAGTTAACTAAAAAAAATGAACAAAAGGTAAAAACAAAACTATTGTTGGTACCATACACAATTCTTCACAAAACCTGAAATCATCTAGGTGCGAGTCAAATCTACTTTAAGTTAAATTTTTTCTTGAAAAAAAAACCCTTATAACATAAAACAAATAAAGTATGCACAAAATGTGCAAGAGAGTTAATATTTGTATTTGTTAGTGGAGTATAAAAGATTTTTCTTCATAGATGTCCCCCAGGGTACATTTAGCAGACCTTTTCAATCAGTTCATCATTTGTTATTCCCATCCTCAATAGATTTCATGTTATGGGCTTGTGTCAAGAGACTCCATATGTTTTGGGATTATAGGCAAACTAAAATGAGTGAACAGAGAATACATTAGTAGCAGGCATGGGAAAAATGCTACCAGAGGAACACTTGTTTAATTTTCTGTACCAAGATCCTGGGACACACAGACATCTCAGCCTCATTCAAGTGTGACATTTTGTTTGATTTTGACAGTGGTGGTGACCTTGTCATTAACTCAAGCTTCTAGCAACATTTCCTCTCCTTCAGCTAATTTTTAAGACCCCAATAAGAATTTTAATCTTAAACAAGTTAACAGCAGCCATAAAGGAAGATCAAGGGGACAAATGAATTTTGCAGAGATGTGAAGATTTTCAATTAACACTTTTTCTCATCACATAAAAAAATGTATTTGTTTAGCCTGCGGCTCATGGCCATTAATGAGGACTATTCTTAATTAGAGTTATGCAAGGTCTAAAATACCTGCACTTACTAGAGAATTACTTAGCCCAAAAGAACAAAAACAAAACTTGTTTAATCTTGCTAAAATGAAGACAAGTATTCTAGAATGTTGCTTAAAGAAATTGGTTGAATATATAGTTTTTGGGGGAGGTCAGTGTTTGCTTACATGTTTTAGTTACATCACATTAAATAGGTTGGGACTATGTTAGTCATAGAACAGATTTGAGATTTGACAGTCAAGAAATAGGTAATCATATATGCCAGGTAAACCAGAGAAATTAAAGAATTAGTTCTATTTTATCCTGATGTCTATGAGTCTACCAAGACATTAAACCCAAACACTTTTTGCTTTCTTTGATTCCTATTAGATTATTTTATGCAACACATAATGATTTAGTAGAAAGATTTCCCTTTACCTTCTGTCTTGGAGACTCCAGAAGAATTGAAAAGATATCTTTTCAATGGGAAGGAATTCCTTTTAAAACAGTTGCTATAAGAAAAAATACCTAGGAAAATGTCCCATTCCATTGCTTGTTGGCCGCTCTATGGCTTCCATCAGACATGTGTTTTTAACCCATGTGGTTAGCTTCCTCCTTAAATGTGCCCAAAAGCAGTTTTTAAGTCAACAACAAATTGAACACTTTGTTGTTCTGTAAGGTGCGATTGCAGTGTTTCCACTGTACTGCAAGGAATTATGGGCCATCTCCACTCCTCTAGCAATAGCTACAACCACAATGCAACCACATCGCAACCATTTTAATCACAACTCACTTCATCTTCACACATCACTTTAATTGCTAGAGATGAGGGGAAGGGGGGTCAGAGCCTTGAGTTTATGTTGCAATGTGTGACATAGTTCAGGAAATTTCCCATTACTTCCTGTTCATTCAGACCCCGTTACCGGCCTTACCAGTAGGGACACATAAATTAAAGCCTGAATGGATTTGAAATAACTTTTGCTATAATTTAAATAAAGTAGTCATGCATTTGAGAATTCTTTCCTATGTATGCAAACTTGTTGTGAACTTTGTATCGATTCTGATGCTATACATAAAACTAAATAAAATAATTGAAAATGCTCATCCTATGTGCAAATATTTTGTGAATTATTTATAAACTGGCCCAAAAAAATCTCTACCAAATGAAAAGCCTGTGGCCTATTTAGATTTTTTCCACACCATCATACATACAGGAATATTTTAGCTATTGTCTTTTAATTATTATCCAAAACTCAATTGTAAGTATAAAAAAAAACTATTTTCAAAGGTCTTAAATACATAACATTGTCAGTATCTTTAAGCATTGAAACAGTTTTGTATTATTATGAATACGAAACTAATAACAGATTATTGTTGTTGTAATTTGCTGTATGCAAATTCAAAAACCAGTTCTCTTATCAATTAATAGCCTCTTTCCATTGATACATTACAATATCCCATTAGTTAGGAAGACAACATAGAAAAATACCACACTGCCAAACAACTTGAAAAAAAAAAAAACACAAGATAGGTAAAGTCATATACAATATATATATAAATATATATATATTTTACAGTCATAATTCATGTATGCAAACCATATATTTAGACATCCTTTAAATTGCTGGTTCATCACCAGTTATCACTACTACTAGGCAAATTCAAGAGGGGGAAGCATTGTCCGTATTGCAGAATATATTGATCCCTGGAAGCCCATGAATTTGGAAGAGATTCAGTCTCATGTAGAGTCTTGATAGGGTTGGAAACCTTTATGACATGGTTCCTTTATCCAAACCCTACGTCAAACAAAACCAGCAGTGAGGTAGGCTCACCAAGAGATATCAATGTTTCAAACATTGTCATCCAACCCTTTTGGAGGTACTGATTGCCTAACAGACTGAAAGAAGGGTGTGGCAGTGAAAGAGGGCTGTAGAAGTCAAAGGCCAGAAGAATATTTTCTGTGGACATATAATTTCATGGCAAACTTCAAAGGAAAAAAAAAACATAGAATTTCACATTACAGCTTTGTGTTTTGGTATTATGTAGGCTCATATCAAGAACTTGACATACTATGCATGTTTACACTTAATTCTAAGGTCTTCTAATTAGGTACTAGGGTACAAAAAGCACAAATGAAAAAAGTGAATTTTATACTCTACTTGCTGCATCTTCAGTTTACAGCTTCACTTTTCTTGGTCCCTGTCAGGAAGGTTCTGAACAATACTGAAGGTCAGGCATCTTATATTAGCTTATATTAAGATATACAATTCTTGAGGTCTCTCTCTTGAGCCTTTATTACTAAAAATGTAAGGCAATGTGTATATATAGGTACAAATGTTTTATTTGTAAACAAAGATCCACTGTTGTCCAATATTAGGGACATATGTCATATGGAAAAAAATATTAAGGTATACAAAAAACCTCCAGTGAAATGGGAGATATGCAGTCCATAATATAACAAACAAATAAAAATCTTAGACTCTTACTCCGCCTATATAAACAAATCTCCAAGTGAAAAGAACACTTCCCTGCCCTTAATCAGTTGGAAAATATCATGCTTGGACTGACTTCTTCTAGGTCTTCTTCTAGGTCTTCTTCTAGGTTTTTTTCATTACATTTATACTTTGGTTTTTAGCTAAGAAAAAAAAAACAAAAATGTTAATGCATTATTCTTGTATGTAGAGTATATTTCAGTAAAAGTAGAAAAACATCATGCACATGTTGCTCTTGATGAATGTGTTTAAAAACTAAAACGGATTTTCTTTTGTTTTACATGTTAATAAAGGTGATTGTGATTATAATATGTGTTGGATTGTCAGTTCTTTGTATATGTCCTATTCTCTGTACTGGAAAAGTTATTTGGTAAACCAGAAAAAAAGTAACCTTGACTTACTGCTCGCAGCATGTACAATAGATACATGGTTTGAAACAGGAGAAGCTGGTATGAAATAACGATGGTATGATGTATGCAGCAGTCAAAACAATTGATGTCAATTTCCAAGGTTTTTCTCTAACAATTCTATTGAGATATGCCATAAGTGACTTCTTTCTCCACCTTTCTAAGGGACAAAGGTTAGCCTTAGATACAATACTGTTCACTGAATACATCAATGCAAACAGAAGTTGTTTTGTTTTATTATGTTCTCATCCAAAATTGGAATTGGAAATTGTAAAAAAACACTGATTTTTTTCTCCATTTTTTACAAATTAATTGTTTTACCTGAGTCCAAAACTCTTACTCATTAGCTCAGAAGTTAAGTAGCATAAAAATTATATTGGACCTTAAGTATTAGTTCGACTATATTATAAAAGGTTTCTTTGTTCAAATACATTTATTTTAGAGCCTTAGAAAGCTTGCTTTATACCATTCCTGCTAAATCTTGATATTGTATTCTATACTGAACATGCAATTTAACAGCTGCAAGGCTGAATATTGTGAGTTGATCGGAAAATGATCCATTTATTTTCTAATTTCTTATTCTTACTGAATTTAGAGTGTGCAAAAACAAAGGTTAACGTTATTGCATGAAGGAAATAATTGTAGAACAGTCTAATTCAACAAGGGACTGTTCACAGAAATTACGCAAATGAAGTCCCTCGTCCACTGGTCATGTGATGCATAATGAAGACAATCTTTCTCCTACCCAGCCTTGGCTTTATTGATTTCTGTATGTCTAATGAGATTTCAGAGGCTGCTAGGGAAGGAGGATGAGGAAGTAATATCTCTCTGAGCAGTCTATGGTACCTTAACCATGGTATCTCCAGAATCCCCTCCTACCTAACAAAATTAGTGATTGTGGTCATAGTAACTGTGGTCATCATATTAAAATAATAATTGTCATAATAAAAAAGTAAAAAAGTCCACCCTTTGTCCACCTTTCTTAATATGTGCTTACCACACTGCCAGTCTCTAATAAAGAAGAGAAATCTTCATCTAAAGAATCTCCAGTCTTGGATTCCTTTACTTTCTAGGATCTTTAAAAATTAAAGATTGCTCTTATTATTTTTTTAAATATATTCTAATAATTGCATTTTATTTTTAAATTGTATGAATACAATGGGATAAAACATATTTGTAGTGTCAGTCTTAAACCCTATTATTCAAACAGATAACAATGATCATTAGTAAATTAAAAAAAAATACATACAGTTGTTGATGGTACTGATGGTTCTACTCTCTTCATGATGGATTGTGGACATCTCTAATCACGTATAAATGTCTTCTATGTATGCTTTTTGTACATCTTGACTTTTTTAAGATTTTTGTGGAGTAGCCACAAGGTGGAGAGAAGCATTAAGCAAAGCCTTTTTCCCCAGAATATATCTTTATATTTTTTACCCCTGTCCAATCATATTTACCCAAAAAGTATTGACAACACAAAAAAAAAGACCTCAGTGACACTGCATTTAGTGTGAGCTTAAACACTTAATTTTGACAGTTTGGCTTTACTGGTTCTTGTTCCTCTTCCACAAAATGTTAAAAAATTTCCAAATAAAACCTCTTTATTTCATTACCTATTTTGTATTGCAGTGATCATCACGGTATCATATAGTTCAATGAAGAGCGACAAGGTGCTGCCAGATGATGTGTCCATTACTTTAGATCAGTGTTTTCCTAACCTGGGTTTCTCTAGAGCAGGGGTCAGCACACTTTTTGGACTACTAGGCCATTTCAAGGGGTCAAGAAGGCACACTAGGCCAGAAGAAACAAGATGTCTAAGGAAAGGTTTTTTCCAACAGTGACTGCAAGAGAGCAGCCTCAGTCTTCCGCTCATCCGTGGTATAGTCTCTGTAGGTGTGTGCGTGCTTGGCATCGTTATGCCCCTTGAGATTCGACTGCTTGAAAGTGCTGTTGGTGTCGTTGTACACTAAACACAGGGCTTTGTAGCCGCGTTAGATGAAGAATAATTCATCAGTCCATTTGGAGTTGAATTTTTTTATACAGATGGCATTACCTTGAGACAAAGGCAGTTAGAATATTTCTATGAGAAATAGGAAGATAGCTAAAAAAAACAAGGGCATTACCACTCCTGGATGCCTACTATGCACAGCTAGGCATTGTGGGTCATTTTCAGGCTAAATGCTTGGTTTTGGCAGGCATTTGCAAACATCTAGGTCAGCTGTGATTGGCTGAAGGGATCACATGATTCCAAATAAGCTCTGAACTCACAAGGGCCCTTTCCCCTAGGAATGGCCCTTGTCAAAAGGGGGGATAAATGTTCTTTGCCCCCTCTCTTTTTAGGTAAACCAGATTCCTTTGGACCATTTCATGGATAGACACTCATATCAGGATTACATTAAAAGAGGGGAAAAAACTTGTAATGCAAATATGACCTTGTATAAATCACAGATTTTAATACATGTACAGAATTCCACCGTATAAAAGACTTAAGGCTTTACTAATTTAAAGGCAGGATACGGAACTAATGAAAGAGATGTTGGTCTAACTTACAATAAGTAGTTGGGAATATCATGTCCAGTTTGCAAAAAAAAAAAGGATTTAAGCAAAAAAGCCAGTACTTACAAGCCCTATCTATTAAAGAACCTTTAGAGCTAAAAATACAGAAAAAAACAATAACAAAAAGTTGTGCTTCATAGCCATAGAAGCTAATTTGGCTAATTTCTATAACTTACAAGAAAGTAAATCCCAAATCTATTTGGGCAAGCAGATAATGAATGGATCCCCAGCAGTTCTAAGAAAAAAAGCAGCTCTGGCAGGTTATATATACTCACCCCTATCTCTGGTCTGGTCCTCCCCAAAGTCATCCCTTAGCCGTTCCAGCAATGTTCCTATTCCAGGTAGAATGACAGTTAGGGCTCTACTTATAAGACAGGAATTCCCTCAAACATTCCTTTATGGTAATCTTCCAGGTCCATGTGTTTCAATGGCAGCAATTGACTCCCACCATGGAATGTTTGAGAGAATGTCAGATTACTTGTTTTAGAAATAAAGCCCATTGTTGTTTAATCCTTAATGAGTCCTGGGACTGCTCTTTTCATCATCTTGGATCATGCCATATAGACTGTAACTTTTGTCAAGGTAGGTCAGGAGCTGAAAGAATAAAAGGAAGACAAAGGTGCAGGGGTGACAGGGTGTGAAGGGGAGACAGATAAGGCAGAGACAGAAAAAGGTATAGAAGGAAAAGAAGGTATTAGAATAGTACCTTCAAATGAAGAAGCTTAGCATGCACTCTTCAACCCAGATGATGGGTAGATTTGGGTAATTGCTGTGCAGATGAGTTCCTAGAAGGCAATGATTTACAATGGTGAAAAAAGTGGTTCATAGTCTTATCTTTGTTGTGGTTTCCCCTAGGTTTCAATATCAATGGTGGTTATGTTTTGTAAAGGTCTATGGGTATCAGCCCTGTAGTGATACAATGCTGGTGGGGGTCAAAAATCTCAATAGCTTTGCAAAAGCAAAAATGCCTTGGTTGGATATTAAGTATATGCTTCCTGGCCCCTGAGTCCTTTCGGATATTATATGTTTTGTTTAATTTTTTGCTGTTTACTGTTTTTTATGTTTTAAAATATAAACATTATATGATGTTATATAAATATGGCTAAATTAGTCTATGATGTTTTAATAAATGGCTGGTACAGCCATTTTCAATCCCATCATGTGGTCATGGCTCTTTTTTAGGATTTGTAGGTAAAGCAGTTGAAAGGTAAATTAGCAGTTAGAAACGAAAAAGATGGAGACCTTTGAGCTACTCTGGTCATGTTCATGCATGCAATGGTATGCAATGGTAACACAAATACCATTCTTTAATTTCTCACTCCTTGCGCTTCATTAAGAAAACATGTTTGCATGTTGTACACGACACGTGATTTAATCTACATTCCTACTGTTCAGCATTTGTTACTTCTACAAATGTATGCAGATATTCAAGTGGAGAAGCTTTGATGATTTTCACCCATGATAGTCTATCTGCTCCAGTCTTGGAGAGCTTTAATAAATAAGGTCAAAGAAATGATACCCATACCTATTTACCACCAAAGGAGCTGCTGACCAAACACACTGCAATAGTCAATTTTGGGAAGCAAAAATAATAATACATTTTAAAAAGTTGACAAAGCATTGCTCTATTCAATTAAAATGATTTTTTTTTTAAACATAGATATTTAATAAACTTCTGTCCTGTTGTGACAACATTTTAATCTAACAGATAGTGGAGCTTTAAAAAAATCAGGCCCTATATAATAACAACCTAGACTTCAGAGTGCACAAACTGATACCAGTAGTATTGGATATACCATGACCTGCTCTTAATATATGTGCATTGTTGTTGGGTGAATAAATGTATTATTTTATTTATTACATATTTTTTCTCAATTTCTACAGCCCCAGATAGAATGTTTTTGGCTTTGTATCTGTGTAAAACCTTTAGGCTCTCACTGTCATCAATTACATTTATTAGTGAACCAAAGTTTACAGTAATGTAATAAAGCAAAGTAAATATTAGTAATCAAGTCATTGCTGTTCAGCATGGTTGCCTTTTAAAAGGGTAATTGTCATTGGGAAAGAAATCTGTCATTTTGTAAATAGCCCATTAAAGTATAAATACATTGGTGAGGAGGCAGTCATGCTATTTATTATGTTTTTACATATTGTACATAAAATCCAAATGGACCTTGAAACATTTCATAACTAGCAAAAAACTGTAATAAAATAAAACAAACCTAGGTGGTTGTCTGGATTTAAACACTGTTTTAACCAAATTTATATAATTTACTGAAAAGGTTGCATTTGCAATATGGTA
>NC_092861.1:123105854-123200876 GCF_032062135.1 Pyxicephalus adspersus | reverse complement strand
GATATTCTGCTAATAAAATTGATGACGATCAATTAAAACTGATTAAAAGTGTGTGCTGTGCAATATTGTTGGTTTCTGCTTCACTGTGTCATGTGACAGCAGCAGCAGCACTGAGAAGCTGCTAACAGGGATGACAAAATCAGCAGTCACTTTTAACAGATAGAAGCATAGGATGTCTCTCCCTCAGTACAAAACTAACATTGCATCAAATAAATTGGAATTCTGCTGTAAAAGGTTTTCTTCAGGTTGTAAAGATTCTTGTATAGCTGCATAGACCTGTCTTCTCCAAAACACTCTCCCTCCCAATCTTCATCAAAGCAAAAGAACCCGAATGGGAAAAAAAAAAATCCCAGTCTGCGGTTTATATAAAAGGGGGGATGAATTGTTAATAATTTCTGGGGGTAGCCATACATGCTGTATTAAAACCTGGGAACACTATTGGTTCAAAAACTAATCCAATTTTATTGGGCAGTAGTTCAATTTTTATTGCAGTAAATATTAAACATTTACTTGACATAAATACTTTAATGTCTCCTACAAACTAAAGACTTAGATCCTGTAAAATCCTGTAAAATCTCAAACCAAGAAACAACCAAAGAAACCTCCATGGTTGGCATGCTAATATATTGTATAAGTTTCAAGATAATTGCATAGCTGTTGTAGGCATGTCAGTTTTACTCAGTGCCAGAATATATCATAATTAATGTGTATTTAAACATGGTTTGTCTGTTGCATTTTAGTGAAATAGTCGGCCTCTTCAATGTTAGACGAGAGATAGACATGACTGACATCTCCTGACATGTTCTATCATGGTAATATTAAATATTAAAATTTTACATGGGTGTAAAAAAAATTCTCTGCCTGCTATAATGTTCAATGCATTTTGATGACGCAAGAGGACAGGCAGAGGACAAACATAGAAAATGGTAGTAAATATTAGAAAAACTAATATAATAGTGGGTTAGAAAAAAAATAATAGTGGGTTAGAATAATTCATAATTGATTTGGGAATCACTGCTATACTATGCTATGATAGATAGATAGATAGATAGATAGATAGATAGATAGATAGATAGATAGATGCCTGAAAGTGTGTTTGTGTGATGAAATAAATATACAAACCATACACAAATTCATGTTGTAAATGTTGACCTTTTTAAAAATAAATCAATCAGCTGATATAATGTTGACATTATTTTCACACTATAAAGTTTTACTTTATATTTCAATCATTATGTTCATCTGTTTGAGTCTGTTTTACTAAATTGTCAACAGGATTTCAGCTGATAATTCATAGCTGCATCTTAAAGCAGTGATGACAAATTTCTATACCAGACGACATTATACAGGCAGAAGAGAACAAAGGGGTGAAGGACAGGGACTGCATGGTATCTTAATCAGATGCAGATGAGACTAAAAGCATCAGACCATCAAATCCTTTCTCTGCTGCAATCGTGCATCTTTAGTCAGGCTCTGAATGGGCTGAGATAGATACAGGACTTTATTGAAAGATCATACAGGATGACTGCAAAATCCCATTACTTGTTGATTAAGTATTGATTGCTTCAGTATTAACAAGGCAGCTAATATGAAGTGACCTCTGGGGCCAGTGGCTGAAAAAAAAGACAATTTAGTAAAACAGGCAGGCAGATGAATAAGAGGGCGAGATATGCTCTTGGTTCTTAGCTTCGGTTAAAATGTCACACTCAATAGTGCAGATCAATGCCCATTTTATTTTCTAGCAGCCGTCTTATTACCATTATGAGCCTGCCTCCTTTGATGCTTTTTAATGACCCTCTGAACCGTATGCTCTTCTAAGCCACGGCTTTTGAGTAAGAGGAAAAAGAAGGCTTTTTTCTGCTTGTTGATCAAGTGCCTCCAGTGATGTTGTGCCAGTATGATGGCTTATGGGTTCTCATATCACCCTTGATGCTGGCTTGAATCTGTTGAGTTTAGGTGTACAGCGTGTTGTATTGTGGTTTTGTTTTAGCTTACTTATATTTATATATATATATATATATATATATATATATATATATGTGTGTGTGTGTGTGTGTGTGTGTGTGTGTGTGTGTGTGTGTGTAAATCAAGGGCAAAGACTGGATATTTCAGTTTGGCAGACAGCATTCTGTCCCATAACATCTTAGAGCTGCAAAGGAACTTAAAACAGAAAGATTTTTCTCTGCAGCGTACTAAAGATCTGAACGGGGATCATCTAACTATATAATGGTTAGTTCTCACTTACTGCAGTTCCCACACTTATTAAAGTTTGAACTTGGGAGTATTTCTGCTTAGGACCAGCCAAAAATGAATTATTTGCAGTGGGAAGCAAATATCCCCTTTCCCAGCCCTTCCCCATTTTGTATTTTGCAATGATTCCTTTCTGGGACACTGTAAGGCAATACAATAAAATGTAAACAATAAAACAAAAAGAATCATTAATCTTCAGAAAAGTAAAAAAATGACTAAAAATTATTGGTTGTCTGGTAGAAGTGATTCTTGTTCCAAGATTTTTTAAAATGGGTTGTGTATGAGACTAGGAAAGCTGTTTTCAGAGAAAATATATAATTGTTAGGATTATTGAAATTTGTAAAGCCTACTGCACAAAACTGGTGTTAAAGGGTGTCAGAAAAGAAGGTGGCGGGTACATTCCAAGTAGGATACAGAAAGAAGCGATGGAGCTTGGATTATTGAAAATGTAGGTAGTTTATTTACAAGAAAAAACAAAAGAGAAGAAAAGGAGAGCAGGGGGTGCAAAAGAAAACCAAGATTTTAAAACCTCTCTAAATGCCAGCCTTCATGATAAGAGCTTGTACGGAATAACTCTGCCCTAAGTGAAATCCTTTTACAAAATCACTTTTTTTTCAAATATTGAAAAGCAATAATGATAGCTGACATCATATAACTGATGGAAAGTGTCTTGTGAACTTCAAGTCATAAAACTGCTGCCCTACTCTTAACCTTTGAAATTACTTTTATGCATTCAAATTGTAATGCCTTCCAATTGTAACATTCTGATTGATTATTACTCAATAAACACATTAACTTGTAGGTTTTATGTGTCAGAACACAATGGTAATAGGCAATTGGCAGATTGATATATTTGGTAGCCATATCAATTTTAGCAGTCTATAGGTTCAGTTTACTGCTTTAACTGTAGCATGTGTTGTTTGCCATATTGATTGTTAGTTTCAGCCATGTTGCCATTATTTTTAAGATGTTGCTGTCATAATAAAAATTAAGGGCTTTATGGCAAATTGTGAAAAGGACATTGTGCTTAGATAAACTTGGTGCAAAAATCTGTAACTGTAAAAGTATCCAATAAATTTATTGAATAAAGAAATACCCATGGATATAAATTACATTTATCAATGCCACATCCCATTAGTGTCCTCTGCAGGCAAGTAAGGACTTCATTATTGCCACACATGCTGTAGAATTCAGGACTTTAGCATGTGTCTGTAAAGAAATGCATATTCTCATGTGCAGGTATATGAAATGGTTGAAGTCTGGTGCATTCTCCACAATTTATTATTGTGAGAGTGGTGGAGAGTAAGCCCCTGCATCTTAGGGTTATTGGCTTTGGAGGACCACTTTTGATGAACAATATATTCAATATACTACTTCCCTCCTCATTACTATAGTTCATGATGAAGTAAACTTGTATCTGCAAAATATACTGAGTTAACGGTGTTGGAGTTGTTGGAGGACGTTTGTATGTGATTGGATTGGAAAAAGAAATATAGGGTTCCAGCCTTATGGATCAACAGTAGGTTATTGTATATGTTTTGTGAAAATCTGTATACATTTAAATATAATTGATACAGTTTTTAGATAAAATCTTTTTTAATATATTTATGTTCAAATAAAGTTGTATACATTTTTTAAAAAAATGGTAACTCTGCGTTAAAATGTCATAGTGTCTATTCCTAACTATGAGGCTTTACTGTTTTAGTTTTGAGAGAATAATTGAAGATTTTTAGAGGATGTTTTTTACTAGTAATAGTGCTACATTCCTGCCTGTTTGTTATGATTGCAGACTCAAACTCATATTTTGCCTGATTTGGCAAAAATGACCACATGGCATGCCAGCTCACCTTGTATGCTCTAGAGATGGAGATTGGCATATGGACCCACTCACTGCTGTGGAAGATAATCCTTAAAGTGCTGGGTTTATAAAATGTTTCAGTGAAGAATGGAATAGAATTTTCTATAATGGAGTGGTATTTGGTGGCACAGGCAGAAAAAGAGGTAATTATAGTCTTTTATATTTTAAATTTTTCAGATTTTTGCAGAAACTTCATATAAATAAAACTTGACATGTATTATCACTGCTTTATCTGAGATAGAAGGTAAACTATTGATATGGTTTTCTAAAAGCATTACCCTATAGTTATGCCTGGAGTTTTAAAACCTGTAAGCAACCCCAAACACTAGAATTTTACAGGAAATTGATTCAGACAAACAAATCTGGGCATATTTTCAGCACCCATTCCTTTATTGTTAGATAGGATTTAAAAGGGGTTTAAAATAAATGGGTATTCTTTAGAGGTCCTCAAAATATTTAATATTGGTATGAAAAAAGAAAAACAAATACTTATTGGACCTGGAAATTGAGAAATAGTATTCTAGTATCTGTAATATATTGTAAAGCAAAGCAGTAGTATAAATTTGTTCTTATTTAAACGTTCAAGAAGGTTAGGGTGTTATAATGTTTCCAGGCATTTGGGGACATTTTTAGAATGTTTTAGTATGAAGTACTTAAGGTCCTTATTTGGTTCTACTGTCTTATTTTGTTCTACTTAGTAATAAGACTATAGACTATGGTGTAATGTGTGGTGTAATAGTGAGACTAGAAACATGTTAGATTTGGATAATGCAATAGGGATTTAGAATTCATACCAGGATTTTGCTTTTGTCTCCCAGTTATCCAGGCCATGATCCCCTAAAAGCCTGGAGATCACCAAACTATATGGTCAATTTTTAGGAATAGGGCATACATTTTTTAAGCCAGCGAAATGACAGTCTAGATTAATTCTTCAGACTTTTAAAACACCATGGTAACTACTTCAATAATTCTGTAAAAAACAAAAAAACAAAGGCCATTCATTAGTAATAGGTAATATATTATTTATCTCCTAATTCAGTTTCAAACTTTGGCAATCAAGTCATAAAGTAGGAAAAATCTGGCATGTGCTAGTAGAAGACCCTTATCTAAAAATTCTGTTAATTTTTAAAGGATCAGGATTTCTTAAAAAAGTGTCTCAATCAAATTTCCTTATTTTCCTTCCATCCACTGAAGAAAGTGTATCCTCTACAGCCTTGGGGAGCTTTAATAAATCAGGCTCATAGTATTCACTTCTATGTATGTACTGAGGACCATTGTCACAAGGAAAGAAAATGTGGGATTGGTCCATATTTCAGAGTTGTCCCCAGAGGTAAAGAGAGATGTTTTAATAGGGACAACTGTTTTAGGCAGTAAAAGAGAATGTCCCCAATGGACTGCAAAAAAGTAAAAAAAAAAACAAAAACACTTTAGACTTTATATATGCTTTAACCACTTAAACTTGAGTGTCGGGCTGGCAGCTGTTTACAATAATTAATATCCATAGTGAGTCAGTAATAAGGTGTCCTGACCTCCGCAAAGTAATATTGTTTGTGATATTCTTTTATGTATGCTAAAAGGTAACATTTCTGGACTTTTCCGTATGACTTTCGTCTCGGTCCAAACAGTGCTGAGTGCTGATACAAAACATTTAGCAGAACTTTTATAAAAGTTTTCACCCATGATTCACTCAACTTTTACCCAAATGGTATGCATTTCAACATGGGGCTTAACTAATATTCACTTTTTTTTTCATACATTTTTGAAAATGTGGGAATTCTGGGCATAAATTGGGTAAATCTTGGATCCTAAGAAAATCCCAGAATCTCTGATAAATCACATACACACATTAAAGTTCCATATTCAGTCCCTTTTGTTTTGAGTAAAAGCATTAAATGCTTTGGTTGATAAAGGGAACACTTGGGAAGGAAAACCTTTAAAACTATGAATAATAATTTTAGTGGATACATTTCTCCATATTTGACTAACTTTCCCTTCAGTACTGTCCAATTAATTCGAATAGATTATAACTACCCATTCGGACAACCCAAGATACTAGACTAGAGTTTACCATTTTGCTACAAGACTAGTGGTTAGATGGAATCCTTTCCATTATACTTCTCAGTGGGATGACCAACAGGTACTTACTCCAGGTAAGGTGAACATTCTCCCAGTGGTTACCATCACTATATATAGCAAACCTTAAATCTGTTTAAACTAAGAATATTCTCATCATGAAAATCATAAGAAAGGCGAAAACAAAAATGCCCAAAAGTGTCATTAGCTGGAATATGCTGTGTTTGCTATCTTTTCTAGTAAACCAATTCTAGGCCTAAAATATAATTAATATTGTCTCTAAGTGGCATCACATGAAAGTAATGGCCGTCTGCTGTATGTTTCATCTTATATGTCAGAAGGTAACTATAGCTCAATTATTTTGCATTTCTTTTCATGTATGGATCTTACGCACTGTATAATAATGACACAATTATTTATATTTTCCTTTAGATCTGTGGCTATTTCTGAACACAAAGGAACCTGCATAGAGATCTTCAATGTCAAATACCTAATGAGGAACACATCTCATGCAGTACATGCAGTAAGAAACTTACTTTTTTTGCTTTGATAATATACAAATTTTCCTATTTTTGCATGCTAATGCTTTAGGTATATTGCATGCATTTGTGTATGCATGATATAACATATATATATATATATATATATATATATATATACACTGTATGTACACTTGTAGTTTGCAGTCTAATAATAAATTGGGTCAGCTACTGATTTATGATGAACCATACTGAATTCCACCCCTGCAATAAAAAAGGAAAAGTAAAATCCTGAAGACAGTATAGCTTTAATAGAGTGATATATAGGAATATCATAATTTCTCAGGAGAGCAGACTTTTTGTGGCCACTAGACTATTTAATGATAAGAAGGCAGTCCCAATCAGGTCCTTTGTATTGTTTTAAATTTCTAAACATGAAATTAAGAGTGTATTTTTTTTTTAATCAAGAGTTGGTGAACTGGTCTAAGGTTACTCTTTGTATCCATTTTTGAGTCTAGAGTAGAATTACTCTTCAAAATGTAGTAATGCGATCTATGTCCACTGTATACAGGAAAGGTCAAATGGGATTTACAGAGTTAAAGGCTAAATGACTCAAGCTGCCTATACATAACACAGCATCCGGCACCAAGACATGGCATGAGGATTGTGCAGCATACAAATTTTCTGAGCTAAACAAGCTATTGACATTCATGGCATGGAAAACCCCTACCCATCTAAATACAAACAAAATGATAAAACTATTTGAATTTAAATGTTGTTTTTTGTTTGTAATAAACTCAACAGAGGTGTAATATTACATTTTAAATTTATGGATGTGAAAATGTGTGATCAGTGATAAGGATTAGGCTTGCTGGTTTAATATATAACAAAAGAATACATGACCCAAAAATAGGAACAAATGTATGTATAAGTATGTTCCTCATACGTAAACTGTATTTTAGCTTATTTGAGTTCCTTAGCTTTTTTTTCCTTTCTCGTTTAAAAAATTAAAACATTTTAACTTTTCATTTAAACTATTGTAAACATTGTACTGTATATTCTCAAGTATAAACCAAGATTTTTTTAAAACTTGAACTGAAAAAATGGTGGTTTGTACTCAAGGTCAGTAAATGGCCATGTCTCACTAATGACAGTCTAACTTGGAACACAGAAATACTACTGTGTCTCTCATCAATCTAAATATTTTCAAGTATAAACTAGATTTGCATGCATAACAATATGCAAAAAGAAATGGTTTTTAGTATGTGAAAGCTGTCAGGGGTTATTGTAGCAGAATAGTTGCAGTTGCAGCTAAGGCAAGCTATCTGGTATATTTTAAATGCATTCCATTAGGAGGACAATTTGATATTTACAGAGACTAAGCTAAATAGGGAATATTATATAATCAGTCTACATGCTGATAGAATAAATCAGTGCAGGTTTTAAAAAGTCTGCCTCTGTAATGACAGTCTAACTTGGAACACTGAAATACTACTGTGTCTGTGAAATTGTGAAAACCATTAAAGTATATAATTTAAAGTAAAATTGAAATATTCTCAAATATAAACCAATATTATTTAAACTGAAATGAATAAAAATCTTGGTTTGTACTTAAGGTCACTAAATGGTGATGTTTAGTTTACTCATGTTAAGTGTATAAACAAACTTGTGCTGTCTAAATCAGAGTTTGTTACACACGTTACATAGGCATCATCTAATGGATGCCTACAAAAATGCACAAAAGATCATTTACGAGCAGGTGACCCATCATAACCAAATTTCAAAGTATTTTAATGTGTTATAATGTAAATTAAAAATAATTGTTTTTTTGCCCTAAATTTATACTTAGGTCAATGTAGTTTTCTAATTTTTCAGATGAAAGAAGGTACCTAAGTTTATATTTAAATCCATTTATATTTGAATATAAACAGTTTTTGCATGAACTCCAACGAACTTCAGATTCCAGAAATCTATGTACAATGCAGTTCATTCATGTTTCATTTTTATTAATAATTTGGTTTTATAAATGGGCTTGTGTGTACATAGGCTTGATAATATGACCCAACAGAGTCATTAAAGTTCACTGTGATGTTGACAGCTTAGCAAAGTGGAACGTATTTATATATGAGCAATGCATTTCTGAAGTGGCAGGGAGCTACTGTCAGTAGTGAAGAAAAGACTGGGTTTGGTGACATAATATTGGGGCGAAACAAGGCAATATCTACAAGGTGAATTATAGCTATGTAATTAGATAGTTACATAGTAGGTTAGGTTGATAAAAGACATAAGTCCATCAAGTTCAACCACTTGGGAAATCAACATATCCCAGATATAAAACCCTATAAGACATAGTTGGTCCAGAGGAAGGCAAAAAACCCCTGGTACAATTTGCTTCAACAGGGGAAAAATTTCTTCCTGATTCCTTGAGGCAATCTGATGTTCCCTGGATCAACAGTCACTGTTATGTTTATTTTAAAGGCTTAACACCCAGCTATATTCTGTGCTTTTATAAAAACATCCTTCTTTCTGATAGACAGTTGTTAGTCTTATGGAATATGGACAGTTGTTAGTCTTAGTCATTATGGATCCGTGTCAAATTCAAGCACTAAAAATTAGATGCAATTCAATTTGTTTAAAGAAATTCAAATTCTGAAACCCAATTTAAAGCTCCATACTTCCTATTTACCATTGGCCCATATGTGTCCAAGACATTCAATGTACAGGAGAAGTGTCATACTATACATATACATACAAAGAGATTTTATAATAGCTTGATAAAAACAAGACCATTGTATTTGTTATAGTCCCTTTTGTGTGGGGCTTTAAAGAATTCACACTTTTTAACCATTTGCCACTGCTCACACTCTACTCAAAGAAACCAGAAGCATGAAATAGTAGGAATTCTGATGCTCAACATAGCCTGTTGCATGGGTCAACAAATAAATGTAGTAGAATTTTAATTTAACATGATCAAAAATGTGTCATGCATGCACATATGGGTATGTTTAGCTGTAATACAACACTTTGCCTTTAATAAGAAAAAGAAAACTAAATAGCAATAGCATATCAATATGCAAAAAAATGGTTTTCAGTATATAAAAGCTGTCAGGCGTTATTGCAGCAGAAAAAAGTTGCAGCTAAGGCAGGCTATTTGGTATATTTTAAATGTATTCCATTAGGAGGTCAATTTGATATTTACAGAGACTAAGCTAAATAGGGAATATTAGATAATCAGGCAACATGCTGATAGAATAAATCAGTGCAGGTGTTAAAAAGTCTGCCTCACTAATGACAGTCTAACTTGGAACACTGAAATACTACTGTGTCTCTCAAATTGTGAGAACCATTAAAGTATCTAAATTAATAGCAGCCATGCAGCTCCTGTAGCTGGTTCAAGAGAGTCTGATGTCTAGTATCAGCTAATTAAGCACTGCTCCAGAAAGATAAATCAGCTCACAGGCTGAAGAGCCGGTCTCTCTAGATATTATATGGCGTCGAGAATTTAAGTGATGTTAACAGCACTCTTTTCTTATATTACCCAGATAATTTGTAGTTTATTGGGATTAAGAATTTTATTTCTGTAAACATTTATTTACATTACATTCGAATGTACTGAGGCTAGGAACTAAACAACAAATTATAAAACAAACATCATTTAAAGGGTTTCTTAGTGTAGTAATCAGTAGGTTCCATGGCAGATGGCAAACTATATCAAGGAGACAATGCAACCTCTTTATGGAAACAAAACTATCCAGACAGCGTGGTCACTGTGGAATTTCACAAGAAACACAAAGTGCACAGTTTGTGTAAAGCCAGCTTTAGTTGTCGCAGTAAATGATGTTGGACCACTGTACCCTCATACATAAAATCCCATTAAGCACATAGCTGACACAGTGTAAGCAAATTTCTACTGGCAGTGCTACAAATAAATTAAAGTTTAAATGCAATTCTTGCTGCTTCTTTACATTTACAGAACAGGATTCTCAAATGCACTCTAGTATGATAATACAAAAAGTATAGCACACACTCCTCTAATAAATTATTACCTTGCAAGTTGGAACTTATCTGTGAATGCTTCTACCATTGGAACTTTAATTTTTTTTAAATAAAAATCATTGTATTCCATAAAAGAACCTCTCAAGTGGCTCTTACAACCCTGGCCCGCTCTTATGTGTGTGACACTGAGACTAAGGCCTTGCCCCTCTGTTCGCTCCTCCAATGACCTACAACTGATTTCCTCACTCATAACCTCATCATACGCATAGCTCCAAGACTTTTTTAGAGCTGTCCCAACTCTCTGGATTGGTATTCTTCGTCCTTTTCGGCTTGCTTCTACTTTCTGCTCATTTAAAAGCGCACTCAAAACCCATTTTTTTTAAACTTGCCTACCTCCTGTCTTCTTCTGTCTTTTGAAACCTCCACTACTTCCTATCAATCCATATGCCCCCTATTATCGTGTGTTACTTCCCCCACCTCCTAGATTGTAAGCTCTTCGGGGCAGGGTCCTCTCCTCCTGTGTCACTGTCTGTATTCGTCTGTTATTGGCAACCTCTATTTAATGTACAGCGCTGCGTAATATGTTGGTGCTTTAAAAATCCTGTTTATTATTATTATTATTATTATTAATAATAATAATATTAATAATAATAAAAAAAAATGTAGGTCCAGAGCCTTGGGAGAGATGTGGGTCTAGGGACATGGGTGAGGTTGAGATTTGTGTGTTCAGGGCCTTTGATAAAGGTTGTGAAGTATGGTTCTAGAACTCTGGGTAGGGTTGTAAGGCATTGGTATAGGTCCTTTGGTGAGATAAAGAGGTGTATGTTTAGTACTTTGGCTAAAGATATCAGGTTTTGGTCAAGGATGTAAAGTAAGGTTGGGAGATGTTGGTCTTGGCCATTAGTATTGTTAGGTTACTACCATAAATTGTTACTATCTGAATTTTCATGGCTTTACAGAACTTAGTTTGAGAAGGTGGTTCAGAGTGTGCAGGGATGCGGAATAAAATTATTATTTTTCCTCTATAGCATATCAATATATTCCGAAGAGCTGTAAAGTAAATAGGAGTGTCGGGTAACAAACCCGCATACATAAAGTAATAACCATAAACTATAAAACAGAAGAAGACGCGGACCCTGCCCAATTGGGCAATACATTTTAAGAATCCTTCCCTGTATTGGTCATGTCACCTCCATTAAAAAAAAGTGCTTGCTCTCTTCTCCAGAGCATTTTATTTCATTGTGGGTGGACTGCTCTCCAAGGGTAACATTGATCTAAACAGAGAGAGAAGATACTGAATAGATTGGAAGATAATTATGGACTTCACATCGAAGAATGGCTGACTCTCCCATTGCCGTAGGGAACTGCCAAATGGAAACTGTTAACTACAGCATTGTTGCTGAGAATACTGAGCTAAAGCTATGAAGCTATTTCTATTTTTTAAGTATATATTTTCAGCATTAAACCGTTATACAACAAGATTTAAAGCTGATTTTGTAAAAGCCAGATTATTACATGATTTTTTATGTCAAATCTAAACTAAGTTTAGTTCCAAAATGTTTGCAAAATGAATGTGTGAGTAGTCATTTTGCAATTGATTTTAAAGTATTAAGTAGCCTTAAGCTATCTCTAGGTAAAAAATGATTTTTAGTGAAATTATCATGGTAAATGTGTAGTTCATGATTTTGAGTCTTCCACTTTAAAGGCAGCAGCATTTTCTGATTAATTCATGTTGAATACTGCTGATTGTCTGTCACTATAGGCATATGTCACCTATGTCAGCTCTGAATACCAAACTACTTCTCTAATGTCAATGCACACAGTTCATTTCAAGTCCAAAGTTACAATTAGATTCAACACGTGATAAATATGCAAAGATAGAAATTCATGCGTAGCCCATTCAATAACATTTATTAATGCATGTTGCTTTTGTAATACATATTCCTTAGCTCTTACTGGACGGTAATATTATTTCTATAATATAATTCTTGTTATCGGTATTATTATATCACTGTACTATTGTTATTATCATTATTATTTTTCCACTAAAATAATTTTCATTACTGCAGCAGAATAATAAATGTCTGCCATGCAATAAGCTGTAAAAGGAAAATGCTGTTTATATATATATGTATACATACATATATATATATATATATATATATATATATATAGTTATTTTTTGTTTTTTTTGTTTTTTGTTTTTTCACCTTATTTTTTTATAAAGATGATAGGAACATAATCATGCACAATCTCCAAAGTTTCCCTGGAACTCTGGAATACTGAAAATACTTTTTTCCTATGTAAAGTCATTCATACTAAAACTAATGCGAGCAGACTTCAGTGGAATGCACATACACATTCATAAAGCAGTGAACCTGACATTCACTGAAACATGCCCTGGTGGAGAATCTTCCAAGTTCATGTCCTTTAATGGCAATAATTCATTCTCCATCAGAGAATGTTTCAGTGAAATTTTCAGTGAAAATTAGAACTAAATTCCACAAACACATATGTCATGTGCTTTTGTTCTAGGGGTGGTTGATAATGCTTTATTTTATGGTTATTGAAAGTGAATATATTTGAATTGATCACTACAGGTATAACTTAGCAGACCTTGAGAGAATGATGAGAACAAATTAAAAAAAAAAATAGTAAGACATTATAACTATTGTGATAACCAAATCATTGTTTTATAGACTAGCTTTAAAAGTTTTAAAAATAAGATTACATAATTGTGTTACTGTTTTTCATTTCACATTTTAAATATGAAGAATTTGTTAAATAGGAATGCATTAGATAACCTTGGTAGATAATTCCTGACAAAAGGTCATTAAAAGTAGAACACTGAACTTTGTGAAATATACCAACCTCCTAACTTCTGTGACAGTTAAAGTATATATAAAATATGTTAAAGGAAATACATGTTTTCCACCTTCCTCAAAACAAACCTATCACCAAACTTTTTACTTTACATAAAAGGGTAGACAACCCTTTTATGTAAACTAAAAATGTTTTTCATTTTTTATGCTTCCTTTGAGCATTTTAGTATGATGTTGGAATTAAACAAAACAAAGCTAAAATTGTTAATAAATAAACATAGTTCCAAAACCTTATTTCATAAAGAAATGTTTTCTATTGGCTCCCAACACACAGTTGCTCCTAGGACTTAATGCGCATATGGGGAAGGGCTGGCAGAAGACCGGGGGCCCAAAGATTAAGCATACAATTACTACAAGGCAAAGCCACAGTATAAAGCCAAGGTCATACAAGAAGTGGGCCTATTTTATGAAAGCTCTCCAAGGCTGCAGAGGATACACTTTAATCAGTGAAGCTGGGTGATCCAGAAAACCTGGAATGGATTTCTTAAAATCATTTGCTATTTTCTATAAAATATTTTGAATCCTGGACCACATTCATTCCAGGTTTACTGGATCACCCAGCTTTGCTTATAAAAGTGTATCCTCTCCAGCCTTGGAGAGCTTTAATAATGTCTAACACTTAGAGCTTCTAGGCATGAGGAGACAAAATTTAGGTATAGTCAAAGGGCCGCAATTGTTGGGTTGTCCAATAACGGGTAGGGCGGGTTCCTGACCAGGCTGTATTATTTATCTGCAGAGTACTTTGGAGAGGGGTCCATGGGAGTATGGGACCTTGCTGTGATGCCTGGTAGTGATATTTAAATATTGAGGAATTAAAGTATAACAAATCTGCATTAAACAGTTAACATACAGGGTTCAACTGGGGGCTTATTACAGAAAGTGAGGAGGGCCTATTAGAATTCATAACTATTTGGCACATTTTTGTATGGCATCAGGGAATTAGGGCCCAGCAGAGGACCAGCCTGGCTGTCTTGCTGTGACCCCTATATAGCACATAAAAATATTTTTTTGAAGGCAAATCACTGGAGCCCACCAGAGGCTTTTCCCTTTCCTCTGGTAAGCAAGTCCAGCCCTGTTAACATATTTGCATTTTACTAGTGTTTGAAATTGAAGTTGAACTTGGATTTAACTATATTTGCAATATTTACTGCACTATTAGAAATGTAGCAATCTTCTTCTATTCTGGATAGTCCTTTAAACAAAGACTGTGTTACAACCTAGAAAAAAAAAACTTCCTTAGCTACCAAAGCTGTTTATTATTCTAGGTCAGAAGTCCTCAACGCTAGTCCTCAAGGACCACATGCAGGTTGTACTTTGGCATAAACATACATACTCATGCAGACATAAATCATTTTATGACTCTTTGTAATTCATTTGTTACCTTATTTACTACTCCTTGTTAGTTATTAATTATTAGGAAAATGCATGGATCCTGGTCCTTAAGGATTATAGTTGAAGACCAATGTTCTAGAAAGTTCATGTTTTCCAGATGCATATAATTTATAGTATTCACAAATTGCAGAATTTCTAAAGCTTTTTCAGTAGTCCCATACATCTGCCTGCCTTGCCTTTACATAAAACAGATTTATATTCAATTTCAAATCTACTGATATGAAAGCTATAATATTGGTAAAGAGTTTCTATTCTGGTGCCACTGGTAAGATTACTGCACTTGATTTCTATGTAAATGGAGGAATGTGATTGAAGACTAATATAAATGGTATTTTATCTTAGCTTTAGATAAACAGTATTGGTATTTCCCTCAAAAAAACTGTAAACTGGGATTCAAAAATTGGATAGGTTAGCAGTTGTACATTTTAATTGAAATATGTTTGTTTTCTGATATACAGATAACACAGGATTGTGTAGATTTGTGCATAACATTTTTAAAACATTTTCTGTGTCCTCTTAAAAAACACCACATTTGGTACTGCTTACTGTAGTATGGCTTATATTATCCACATATCTGGTGTGATCTACAAATATACATTTGGGTAAGATATAAGATCATGATAAAATCACTTATTTTTAATATATACTTTTCTAGGTTGGTACTGTTAAAGTCACCTCCATTCTTGTTGTAAAATTGATAATATATATATATATATATATATATATATATATATATATATATAAGACTTTTTGTAAACTAGTGTCAATAAAATCCCTCACTAGTTGAATCTGCAACCACTTCACTAAAGTATTCTATAGTTCACTTAAGTACAGTATTCTACTAAAAATGTATTTCCTAATTATATCGCTTGCTCATTGCTTTTTCTAGCTTTCCAAAAAAAATTTCTCACCCCAGGAAATAAAAATGTATTGCAGAAAGCATAATGTGAGTTTAGAGCAGACCTATCACCAAATTATTTACATTATATAAATAGGCAGCTAATCCTTTTTTTTAATAGAAGGGGAACCTTTGTATTGTATCACAGGATGTTGCAGGGTGCTCCTTTCATGCAGGCCCAATATTAGGCATGAACGAAAGAGGCTTTCCTGGAATATAAGAAGAAAAAGTGCTGATCCCATGCAGCACATTTATTTTTTACAGGAAGGCATGCCACCCAATCTCCTGCATGCGCAGTGCAAGACTGAGTGGCGTAAGAAGAAGAGGAACAAGATGGCAGCATTCAGTGTCCGTGCCAGAAAGTATAGGGAAGACAGGATGGCATGGGACCTAATGGACTAGTAATGCAGAAGGAACATGGTTTTCCACCTATAAAGCTAAGTGTCTTTTTTTTAACTGAAAGTTCCTCTTTACACTTTCAACAGATCCAGTATGAAAATATAGATCAGTAAGGGGGACATGGCCTGCGGCTCTGGCCAGTGCACCCCCCAGCCAGAGCCATGGACCACCAAAGACTTCTTTGTAAAAAAAAGTAAGGGGAACAGTGTTCCCACCCATGCCTCACTACACCCCTGACCATATATGTATCTTACATTTGCAGGCAAGGTCGTTACAATATTTATAACTGAGAAGATAAAGATTAATTTTAAGAAGCAGTGTTACATTTTATTAATTGATTTTAGGATGAATAGAAATTAAAATAAAAATATGTTACTGCAAATGGAATTGCTGTTTGTGAAATAAATTTACCAAATTAACATTCTGTAAAAACTCACATTCAAAATCAACATCTATATTATGTTAGAGTTATATTTACATGTGTAATATTCTGGAAAATCAAACAATTTTAAAAACACACAACTTTGATGACAAGCAGCAATAAATTGCAGTTATTAAGTCTAACATTTACTAACACTTTAAAAATCTCTTCGTTACTCTATGCTGAAAATGAACTCTAAATGTAAAACTCTGTTCTTTAGGTTATAAAGATGCAAAAAGGACCACTAAACAGCAAATTGAAATTATTTCTGTGCTGATAAAAATCAAGCAACTAAATCATGACCCTAACAATACCTTTTTTTTTTAAAGTTGTGATTAGATAGATCCACTTGGGAACTTTCTCTTCTTCACAGAGATAACAGACTCAATATCAACTTTAAAAAGGGACTTGAATCCCAACCAATTTCATGTAATGAATTGAAATTCTATAGCTTTCAGAGGGGGGGAAAAAAGAAAAGATAAAAAAGTGATGCAGCTCCATTCTCTAACGTGCTGTCAGGAAATATAATTTGTGCTCTTGGTGATTCACCTAGCTCATATGCAGCATGCAAATTTATTTCCCTAATAATCAGACCTGGAGATTGCCCAAGAGGATTAATAGCATCATTCCTTATGCACTGGCTGCTTCTTGGTCTGCCAGAATATTATGCACCTCTGACATGGAAAAATTGTGTTAGTTCTATAGAGAAAATGCAAGGATATTTGTCCTGCTAGACAATATAATAGGCTGGTGCATCATCAGATTGCAATGTCATTTCAAAAACCTTGAATACAAATAATGTAAAGTGGGGGAAATTCTGGCACATCCTACCTTATTTTTTAAAAAAATCTTTCGTATGTGTGGTATCTGTGCTATGCTGAATTTTACAATACATCAGAAAGGTAAACAATTTGTATAACATTATATTCTTGTTCCTTTTTTATGTCATTTTATTGTCTCTTAACCAGACAATAACAAATGCTATTTTGATGGTATGAAAAGGATGATGAATAAAATGGCTTGCAAAATAATGTTTAAGCAGGTTTTTATCTGTTTTCAACTTAAAATAGCTGACCATGTATAGAACATTGCAAAACCCATATAAGCATTTCTTCTCTGAATGAATACCGCAGATTTTTTTGAATAAAATGTATCTGTTACATATGAAGGAAGAAGCAATGTCACACTGCAGATTAAAGCAGTATAAAAATTGATGATGTTCAGATTTATTCTGGCATTGCAAAGTAATCAGGAGGGTAAAATCATATTGTAATTACAGCAAACCAGTCATTACAGAAAATACATACAAATTTTATTTACTGGGCTGTTATGCTGACCCCTGGTTTGATTTTATATAATAACAAAGGACATAGAGACTCTACACTTAACAAAGTCTTTGCAAAGTAAAAAAAAAAAAACACTGTGTTTAAAGAAAATTCACCTAAAATGTGATTCTTTATAGCCATATTAGAATATTAAAAAAAAATGTTTTAAATAACCCCTTTAGGCCAAAATAAAGTAGAATGAAGTGGCTGGGTTCCATTTGAAAGGATACAAACCCCAACAAGGACTGTAAAGACAAGTCAAAATTGGCCAAATCTTTTTTTTTCTCTTTACGTAAAAATCTCGTAGACTTAGAATGTACAAGTACGGTAAAGGATTAATACATATGGTGAATTTAAAATATAAAATTTGACTGCTTTCAAGTAAAATGTTCATAGAATCAAGTTGTAGAATTTCCCTACTAGACATAAATTCTACTTGAACTCCATATACAAGTCCATATGTTTCAATGGCAGTAATTGATTCTCGTGGGAAAATGTTTGAGGGAATGTCATATTCCCTGTTTTATAAATATATGAGCCCTATAAGTCCCAAAGTGTACAAAAACTTTTTACATGCTCCATATACAGTGAGACATTGCTGTAAGACATGTCCCTATGGTCACAAGGCCTAATTCTACCTGAATTCTTCTTGAATTGAAGGGTCTAATTATACTGTTTACATGAACAGCAGTGCGTAACTGTATACAGTGAATTTACACAAGTGGAATCTCCCTGCCTGCAATGGGTATTAGATGCTCATTCCAAATTCCAAGCAATGTTCTCAATCATCCAATCACATGCGAAACAGATTTCTGATTCTTTTTTAATTAAACAGGATTGGGTTTGGAAAGTGAATACAACTTCTGCTAATTTTACTAAACTAAGTCAACTGTCACGTGCAAAATATGCCCATGCTAAATTCCTTTGGTTATCCTTATAAGTCATGGCAAGTATGCTGGAAAGTTGGGAAAAAGTCAGATATTCTAATTGTGACACTACTGTGCCTTTCCAAAAAGCAGTGCTAATTATATAGGGGGGCAATCACCAGACTCATATGCCGACAGCTGGGGAGAATGCATGGTCTATGTAGGATATGGGACTCCAAGGGTTCTATTTAGAAAACAGGGCTTCTGACATTCCCTCAAACATTTCCTGGTGGGAATCAATCACTGCCATTGAAACACATGAACCTAGAAGATTCACAAGGAATGTCTGACTCCCTGTTTTTTTTTTACTTTATTTATAACCACAGAAAGACAACATACAGGTACAATAGGAAAACAGTTAAGTTTTTGTACATAGTCAAAAGAACAATTCAAGCTCCAAGTCCTCATTGCATAGGGCATAACAGAATCAAGATATTCGTTGTACAAAATTTGCATCAAAGTACAGTGTGTAAAATCAATGCCATGACATGACAAACATGTACTCAACTATTGTCGTAATAAAAGCATGTATAAAACCATTGTGTCTAACGGCGTACTCCATTTTCCGATGCCCTGTTTTATAAATAGAGCCCTAACAGGTTTAAAAAATTACAGAAGAGTTTTAGGCATCCTGGAAGCAGATGCCTCTTTTCAATATTCTAACATTAGGCTTTTCCTGCCTTCCAGCCCACTGACTGTCCCACTCTGTTTTGCTGTTTTTTTGTTTTATTTGTCCCATTTCCAAAGTCTTTAGATCACCTATATGATGTCACAGGGTCCCTTTTGATGTTATAGGGTCATATATATACCTAATTTTAGCTTTAAAGTGAACCTTAACTCAGAATTGTATTTTTAGATAGAGGGGTAGACAACCCCTTAATATAAAGTAAAAATTCTGTTGTTTGTTTTTTTATTTAAAAAAAGGGTGCAGCACCGCCACAATAATTCTCGATGGCCCTAATGGGAGTGCAAAGCCTTCCAGGATATCTACGTCACGCATTCCGGGAGGCTCTTGGGTGCCCCCTTTTCGTGAAAAAAGAACAAAAATTGACGATCTTGCGCATGCTCAGCGAGATCAGCAAGTTTTTTTCCAACCTACATTTCCCAAACTCATGGTCGGGTGAAGTAGGAAGAAGAACCCAGAAGAAGAGGTGAAGATGGGGCGCCCGGAGCGTTGGCCTGAAGACGGTTCCCGGGACAATGCGGGACCCGATTAAAGAGACTTTCGGACGGATCAGACTGCCCTGCAGGATTCAAGGTAAGTGTATTTTTTTGTTTTGGGGGATTTTGAGTTTAGTTCCCCTTTAAATAAACCTGCTATTTTTCTTGGAGCAAAATAAAGGAAAAATGTGGATCTTATTATTATTGTACCATTACTCAGAAAGTCGACAGATTCCTTGTAAATATTTTACCTTCCTAAATAAGTGGACTGCTATAAACTGCTAAATGTCAATATTTTTATGGTGATATAAATGTGGGGTAGCATAGTTACTTTAGTTATTTTGTAATAAATTAGAAATAGTGAATGCTGTGTTTTTTTCAATTACAAGAACTGCATGCTCTATTCTCAAACTAGATCTATGGTACAAATGGAATATAAAATTTAGCTAAGGATAAGAGTTTGCTTCACAAGTGATTCATTGTTCTCTTTCTACATAAATTTTACTCTCAACTAGAACCGAGAATCTCAAATGACCAAAGTTAAATAATATGAACAGTAAACTGAAAATTGCAATGCAGCTGCTTTTAACTTGTATTTTTTGGTATTTCATTCACAAAACTCCAAATACCAACATGAATACATGAATTTTTTACCTTCGATTTAAGTGTGCACATCACTTAGGACAGACCTTATTTTGCATGAATTTTGTGCTTCAGTTAAGCTGCTTTGGTTGAGATGATACTATCCGTTGCATGGGACAAAATTCCTTGGTCTTCTCTTCCCCAGTGATCAGACTACACTTCCTCTCCCCCTCCTGTTTCACTGTCTGTATCTGTTTGTCATTTGCAATCCCTATTTAATGTACAGAGCTGCATAATATTTTGGTGCTATTTAAATCCTGTATAATAATAATAACAACAACACTGTAGCTTTATAGAATGTAATAGGCTACAGCAAGGCAAACATGTGTCAGACATTTGTGAAAACAACCAAGAACTGCACAAGCAATGGGATTGACACCTCACACTTTCCCAGTTACATAAGTTGAGCAGGTCCCAACTAGTGCTGGACGAATATCTCACTATTCGATTCGACAGCTATTTGATTGAACAGTGAGATATTATTCGGGTGATCGAATGCCGAAATCAAACACCATTGGTCAATAGTGAAAGAATTCGAGTTATTTTTAGGGACTAGTAAGGGCTCCAAGAGCAATCAGATTGTTCTTGCAACCCTTTACTAGTTGTATGTGTTCTTGGGTAGAATTTCCCTATCCAAGAACACAGGGCACTAGATGTGATGAATGGGGAAACTTGTCCCAATTTAACCTCCAGTGCCCCGGGGATCGCCTGCAGTCACAGCTGTAACCACAAAGTTCCCACGGTCATGTGACCGTGGGAACTGACCTGCAGATGAACTCTGCAGTTCCACTACAATCCCCGGGGCAGTACAGGTTAATTAACCTGTAGTGCCCCGGGGATTGCACACTCTTCTCAATGATTGCAGACTCTGCTGCAATCATTGAGAAGATGCCCAGCTGGCAAGTATCTCTTCTATTCTGTAACATGCATAGTAATATTATATACATTTCTTACATTTTTCTTGCAGTGGATAAAAGAAAAATGTAACAAATGTATATAATATTACTATGCTGGAAAGTGTGTTACAGAGTTATCATGAAAAGATATCATGTCATTGTAGGATAACCTGTAAGAAAAAATTAGTTAAAAAATTAGGTAATTTAGTCAAAAAATAAATTTAACATTAATTTGATTTTTTAACACATTTTTACTGTCTACCCAAATTTTAACAGCCTTTTTCAAGTCGAATATAAGGACAACCCGAATTTAAACACCAATGCTAGTACCAACTAGTGAACACAGTTTTTTTTTAAAACCAGGATTGCAATTTTCCATAACAAAAACAGAACTAAGTATGTGAACATATCAAAGATCACCATAACACAAACAATGGATACTTTACATAAAACATAATTAGGTAAACCAGTCATAAGAAAAAAAATCCCCAACACTGGTTATGGGGCCCTGATGTAGTGTGGGGGAACTAAGAGCAATAAGGCAGTATGGAGGCAATTTGTGGGTAATGTAAGCAAATACATTAGGGTTTAGGAACTCTACAGGGCTAAGCTAGGGGTTTTGGCTGGTATAGGAAACTGCAGGGGGCTTGGAGAGACTATGGAAGGTACACTGTGAAATTTGAAGGGCACTCTGCGGGGTTACGAGGCACCGAGGGGAACAGTTGGGGTTCTATACGGGTTGTGGCTATTGAGCCCTTTACATTCATTTACTTAAAGAGTTCATGCTAGTATAAGTACCCAAGTGGAAAATGAAACTTTCCATTGCTCCTCTAGTCAAATGTCCTTATACATATAGGGGAGGGGGTAGGATAAGACTGCACTACCCGTTAGGTACCTACTGTTACAAGTATGTATTTAATTACCAATCTTGCTTCCAGCAGTGGGACATCTATTTGTAGAGTGCACTATTTAAAGGATACAATGAACCTCTTCCTTTAGGGAGCAGCAACAAAAAGTTTTATCAGGCTCTGCATCAGGTGGGTAATTATTTACTTTGCCTTCCAATTGCAACTGATGGAACAATGCCCGGTGCTGGAATACATTACAACATTGGGCACCAGCTTCTAGCAGAACAGAACTCCACAGGATGTAGCCATCCCCACAAGGCAAATCCTGGAGCAGGTTCCCTTTCCCAAAGCTGACAAGGATATTTTTACAATATAAAAAAAGACAGCAGACCTACAGGTCCACTTTAAGATTGTATATTTGGTATCTTGTAAGAGTCCAATTATAACTGGTTATCTTAAAAAAAAAACCCACACACCTTCCTTTTCATTAAAATTGCACTGGAAAAGTCAGAAAGAGAAGTTAGATTCCCTCTGCCTGCTATATGATTTTGTATGTCCTCTTCTAAAAAAATGATCATATGGCCAGCAAAATATTGCAGACGCAGAGTTTACTTACTGTAGTTATGTAAAAATATGAATACAGAGTGCCAGAAGGCTAAAATATCATCTCCAGTGACCTGGTGTTTTTAATGCTGTTTATTAGCTGATACTAAATGTGGATATAGAGCACACTCACTGGGACCAATTCCTTTTGGCCTGAAAATTTTAAACTCTCAAATGTACTCCAGTCCAGATCTAATTAATGGGATAACATCTGCTTAAAGCATTTTCTATGATAATTTCTATCAACTTCCCTGCAATTCTGGCTGTCAGATTTCATAGTTTCCAAGAATGATATTAATCTATAGCCTTGAAAGAAGTAAAGAGTCAGTAGAGTGTATAGTAGCTTTTACTTAGAATATGTTTATGAGCTGAGCCATTGGGGCTGAGTCATTTGCATATCAATAGTAAAGAACTTTAGCATAAAGCAATGACATAATCTGAAAAGCTTTATAGATTTCTGCCTGCTTTAAATAAATAGCATCATGATTGCAAGGCATTGTTTAGGCATTCTGCTGTTTAACCTGTGAATACTTTTTTTCAAAAATACGGAAGTATATTAGACACATTTTCTTTTCCTTCTAAAAGTTATAATAAATCACAAGACATAAAAATATAATAATTGTGTAATTGTATCATTTTTGGCATCTTAAGTGTACGTGAAATGCTGACATTTAAAGTGAACCTGTGTCCAAACAATGCACAGTGAAATATTTACATGTTTTGAACCAGAAGTGAAAGCACATTGCAACAAGAGCTCACTGACATCCATAGCTGCATAAATTGTGAAGAAATTCAGCTTCAAAATTAACATTAAGAGGTGCTTAAATGACAGCATTTCATCTCCCTATTTTATATTATCAAATCCAGTTTAGGAATCCTGTTGTGATTGTTGTCCCTAGTAAAGGGCAATATTACTTTGTTTCCAGCTGCTTAGGTTGTTGGCATTTTACGACACAGAAACTCGATGGTCAAAGAAACAACTGAGCAGATAATGGTTAATTGGTGAGCTGTGATAGGAAGAGGATTAGGATTAGCTGCATGCCTGGGAAAAATGAACTGCCCACGAGGAGAGGAAAATGAAAGGTGGCCTGGGTGTGAGATGGGGGAAGAAAAGACTGTTGATATGGCTGTGGATACTGTGTGTCCTATGTGAAGTTCTGTTGAATCTAAGGAAGGAGAATGTGCAATGTTTTTATAGGCTTCCATATGGCTTGGAGGGACAGAAAATATTTCTGAAAGGATCCCCAACTGTTTATAGAGTGGTGAGAGGCCAGTGGCCATCTTGATTGATTGAGTTTAGTATTCTTACTTGCATAGTCTCAAGGAACTGTTCTCTCAAACTGGTAAAGTTCTAAAACTTTCTTCTGAAAAAATGTTTCATCTTTAAACCTTTTGTGGACTAAAAATACTTAAGTTTGACCACTCCAAATGACAACAAAAGCCTTCTTCTTATAAGTGGGTTTTAGGAAAAGTGAATACCTATGTTTTAGACATGTACATGTAGGCACTCTCCCCAGAAGGGGCAGCTGTTTGAACCCCTTCGTCCTGGTGGGGTGACTTCAAGAATTTACACTAGCTGGATGAACTTTTTTGAAATTTAACACTGAGGTTCAGAGCACAAAGAAGACAGTTTTAGGGTTGCAGAGCATTACGGTAATCATTCTAATTTTCAACATTCAGGGACTCTGTGTAGTAGAGAGCAGAAAATTTTCCCTAAAGCATTTGTCCTGACAAAAAGAGCTCTTGCAAGTACTTTGGTGTGCAGCTTCTAACCTCAACCTACCTGCCTTAGCCCTTCACGATTGACTTCCTTTCACCCATGCAATGTCCTATGGTTCCAAAAGAGACCCCCTTGGCAGCTATTTCCCCAACCATCACTCCCCAGAGGAGAACTAAATTCTAAAACTATCTAGGAAATGAACAGTAACCCGTTCAGTACTTAAAGTGGCCCTTCCTGACCTGTAATCATGCATATAAGGACAAATCGAGTTTCCCACCTTTGTACTATACAAGGTTAGTAAAATGTAAAGTTTAAAAATTCTGCATAGTTGCAAAGTAGTTAGCTTTCTTGCTTTGTAGACCTGAGGTACTGGCTTCCACTTTACTGCTCATGTCCGAAATTAAGAGCTGTCTTGTGTTGTTCTATACATCTTCATTGTTAACTTAAGGAGTCAAAATAATTGGGCAAGACTGACACCGCACAGTCCATTAAATACTATGTTGTAAGGCCACAACAGGTTTTAGTGAATTTGAATCTGAATAGGAGTGAATTTCTGGCACATTAACAAGTATTTTATTTTTATCTTGCAGGGTCTTAAAAGAATAAAATATATAGAAATGTGCATGTGTTGAAGCCTGGATATGTTTGAGCAGACATACACTTTAATATAAAGCAGCAAACAAGATTTCGCATACACACAATAACATCTACATACACCCAGAAAACTGAAGACAAATATAAGAACCAAATTATTCTTGATTTAGCTATACTCTATTGTTCAACAAAGGAAAATAAAATTGTTATATAGGTATGTCTGCTTTTATTGCTTTCATCATATTTTCTTTTTTTCAGAGCAAATGAACTCACTTATTTTGCATATATTTGGGAAACAATTTATAGACAATAAAATATCAACATAATGTTTTTGTCATGTTTAAAAATCCTGGTTATTATAATATGTATTGTATTTTATTCTCACAAAACACAGTATTTGTTTTGTGCTGATTCATCGATAGCACATTTATCTGCCTCATATTTTACGCAGAAATATTTACTGATCTGCATTCCAATAAGTCATCATTTCATATCACTGCAGGTGCTTTATTTCAGTTTCTATTACATTAAAATCTACATTCATAGGCAAGCTATAGAATTTTTGTTTTCTTTCCAAAGACACCAAGCTTGAGGCTGAGTAATTAAATTCCTTATACTAAGCAATGTAAGCAAATTTATGTACATACATAGGAGGAGTGACACATGTCAGAAAAGATACATTTTATATAGAAGAGGGTTTTTGTGATAAGCGGAGAGTAAGGCCTATTTTAGATGTGCAATCTGAAACTGCGTAGTCAGGCGCATAGCTGCTTTATGTCCGGGATTAGCAAACCACAAGGCTTGCATGTGTTGCCTTTGCATTTGCAGTGGCAGTGTGGTTTTCTTTCCACTGTTCACCACCCACTTCTAATCCAAATCATAAACTCCCTTGGTATCAGTGACACTGCTCTCTCTTGGTTTGCTTCCTACCTGTCTGACCGCTCCTTTCAAATTTCTTTTAATGGTAATTCCTCCTCTCCCACTCTCCTCCCTGTTAGTGTTCCTCAAGGGTCAGTCCTTGGACGGGTTCTCTTTTTTATTTAAACCTCATCAATCGGTAGTCTCATATCTTTCTTTGGATTACAGTACCATCTGTATGCTGATGACACTCAAATAGGTTGAGTGTCAACCTACCCCTCAGGTGCATTGTCTTGGCGTCACCCTTGAATCTGCCCACTCTTTTACCCCCACATTCAGAACATTTCCAGGTCCCGTCAATTTCACCTACGCAACATCTCCAAAATCTGCCCCTACCTGTCCCCAGAGACCACCAAACTCCTTGTACATGCTCTTATTATCTCTCGTCTGGACTACTGTAACCTCCTCCACTCCTCTCTCTTCACTAACCGACTCTCTCCTCTACAATCTATTATAAACGCTGCAGCCAGACTCATCCATCCTTCCCACCACTCATTTTCTCCTGCCTTTATGTAGTTCTCCTCATTGGCTTCCATTTCACCTTAGAAGCAAATGAAATTGGTTCGCCTAATTTTTGCTGAACCATTGGAAGTTCGAGGAAATTTTCACGAGGCATTCTCGCCCATCCCTAGTGATTGGTCTTTATTATAGGTAGCTCAGGATTTCACACAGGATCAATACACAGATCTGAAAGAAATAAACAAACCAGAAATTCAAAAAAGGCTTCTTTACCAAATACATGTAATAAAAGAGCCACTGATCTGAAACACAAAAAAGATAAACACTGTTCTCTAAATGATTTGGATTTTTGTCCAGATTAGCAACTAAAAAACCCAGATAGACAACTTGACAGCAAAGTAACCAATATTTTCATGGGGAGATTAGCACTGGGATCTTACAGATGTATATATCCTGGCATATGTTCTCTAAAGTATATACGGCATAAGAAAAGAATTGCTGTTGCTGGCTTTCTTCTGAAAATTCTATTTTCCTGGCCATGTCTGGCATCATTATTCTATTAGCAAGGCCTTGGAATATATCTACTCTATATGAGTGCCAAAAAAACTGTTTAAATGCATCCCTATACTTGTTACAGGCGTCAGAAAGAATTGTAATATACAGTAAAGCAAAATAAGTACAGAGTATTGCAAGAAGCTGATACCGAGTCAAATTCAGCCAGTTACAACTGTTAGCTTTTTAAAAACTTCATTGAAGGATGTAAAAATAAATACTTTTATATCTGTCTGGAGTTATGCTTTAACTCTCTCATTTATCTACCTAATTGCAGCACATTTTCTGCATTTTATATAATTTCTTCTCTGTGTGCAGTCTATGTACAGTACAACTTTTCTGCTCATCATCCTATTCCATATGCAACCATCAAGCTTCAGGTTGATAAGATCAGTAGCACCGTTATGGAATAGTTTGCATTGCTGCTGTGCATTATAATGAAATTGATGTGTTCGGATTTGCTCCCAGTACCTTGACTGCTGGCTGTATCATAGTGATCATAATGAAATATTTAGTTTTCAGTTTTTGTTTTATTTCCTAGCATCTCTAACGATTTTCCAAACATGTACTGACACCTGCTGTGCCAAATGAAAATGCAATAGAGATATGTAGCTTTTCAAATTCTCGTTTAGATATTGTGACTTTGATAGAACTGTTTACAGAATGTTAAATGGAGAATTAAATAGTTCAGGTGCTGGACGGCAGACACCTCTGATAGGTGGCCTGGGGATACAGAACACACTTCTAGCTTATATTTTGTAAAGAATGGGTATCTGACTTTATCAATATTTGCTTTTAAAAGACAGTTTGCATGGTATCTGGGTGGTATGGATAGGGCAAATACCATAGAACAAACACTTTTTAATTATTATATTATTTTGACGCAATATTTAAATAGTGCCGACATATTATGCAGCGCTGCACAAGTCCATAGTCATGTCTCTAGCTGCCCCTCAAAGGGGCTCACAATCTAATGTCCCTACCATAGTCTTATTTCTTTAATACAGTCTAAGGACAATTTTTAGGGGAAGCCAATTAACCAATCTGCATGTTTTTGGAATAGAATGTGGAATGTTTTTGGAATGTTGGAAGAAACCGAAGTTCCTGGAGGAAACCCACACAAACACGAGGAGAACCTGCAAACTCCACACCAGTGTCCTGGCCGAGATTCAAACCTGGGACCCAGCGCTGCAAAGGCCAAAGTGTAAATAAATGATTTACTCAATAAAATGTCTCATTCTTCCACTTGTTTCCAACATGTTGTATGTAGGGTATATGTCAGAGTACTATTTCTGTGTGATATAAAGAGTGAGTTTTGGAAGAGTAAATTGTACCATGCACAAAACAAGAAACCTTTACTCACAATTCTTATACCTCCTCCTAGGTATTGGAAGTGTGGTGGATCACTGCAAAGATCCAGAAGGCCTTTGCTAAATCATAACTAGATCTCTCCAATCAGCTGGGAACACACATTTTGCTAAAATTTGGCTTGGAATTTTGGGGGTGATTTACTACAGGAAACATACCTTGCAAAGGATAATTCACTTAGCTTGGTGAATGTGGTGATGGTTCACTTTGCAAAGAATACACAATCATTTTTAAAGAAATCTAAGAAAAGATTTTCTTGCATATGATTGGATGGCTGAAATCTGCGGAGCTGTGCATAATTTGCTTTGCACATGCTATACTCCTTTATTCCTATTTTTAAATAGTATTTATATAGCGGCAACATAATACACAGTGCTGTACATCAAATAAAATTTGCAAATGACAGACGAATACAGACAGTGACACAGGAGGAGCCTGGAAGAGCCTTTGGTAAATCAATTCCTTTATATCTGAGAAGGTTTGTACCTGTACAGAGAGACCACACAAAGAACAAGGGTCCTCCACTATAGCATACTGACAGGGGACCTGTAAAACTTTGCAGAAATTTTTGAATGCATCTGGATTTGTTTATCTAATTTAAACATGAAGCTTATAATTGCTTTAAGCAAACCTTTTGCCTTCATTAAAAAAAAAATGTATTAAACCATCTAAATCTAGATTTAGATTTTATTTTATTTTGTTATCATTCCTCACTCTAGACAAATTCCCCTCTACAAAGTTACTTACCTGGAGATCCCCCAGTAACATGACTTCCTGTTGCAGGGTGACCACACTAATCCACTTCCTCCTGATTAGCTGCGGTGTTGTCAGACAGCTTCTTCTATTGGCTGGTAATCACCCTGATATGCATGCTAGATGCTTTAAATGGAAAAGTTGATCCATCTCTTTTGAAGCCTTGGCTTGCTGCAGTGTTGTTCCTTCTCTGTAACTTGTTTAGTGATATTTCCCTCAGATTAGCAAAGAGAGAAATCATAAGAAAGGAAATGAATTTTGTCAGGGTGGTTAGTGTTGAACTTTATTAAAGTAAGGAGTTCCATGTGGATTTGAAGCAACATCACCTTTTTTGGCAATAACCTAGGTCTTCCCTTTTGAGGGTTTGTGAAAAATCTGATATTTTGAATGGGGAAACAGAGAGATATGGCATCTTGCTACTGTGATTGCAAGTCAAGAGCTTTTGCCAAAACGTATGTTGAATTGCTGTATCTTGAGGACTTCAGTCAGCAGCATTTGTTACATTTATTTAAAAAAAAACAATCCAATTGTGTGGATATCCAGTCATAATCATCTTAATGCACTAAAATGGGGTTGTAGAGGTACCCCAAAGCAATTGCTTGCATGTGTGTGTGTCATAAAGGGGTAACTAGATAACTCAGGCAAGTTACCCAACTGTGTAAAGAAACATTCCCCATCCACCACAGGTTATTGGGTTGTGTGTGAATTGGAAGCAGATGTCAAGATGACTTGAAAACAGCTGGCCAGTGTCCTTGTCTGGACCCAGACATCATATATCTTCAAATATTGGTTCATATATTTGCTTTCAAATCTACTTTTTAGGGTAATTGCCAGTATTGTCATTAGAAATGCTGGGGAGGTTGGGGTCACCTGTAGAAACATGTCCCAAGTAAACAAATGAAAAACCTATTTTTCTGTAAGTCAAATTTAATTATAGATGAGAAACATTTTATTTTTTATTATTGTATTGGTATTATTATTATACACTTTATTATTATTAATAAAATGTATTTTTATAGCATTAGTGCTATATAATAAATAGGGATTGCTAATGACAGACTGATACAAACAATAAAACAGGAGATCAGGACCCTGCTCTGAAGAACTTGCAATCTTTATTTGCATCATATTATCACTTTAGTTTTTCATTTAATTCACTAATTTTCATTAGTATCATATTGCTTCAATCGTCCATAGCTAAAATCTCGGTTAAAAGATTTAAAAGCTAAAAGTCGGTTGGTACTATCCCTTTAAGTCAATTGGTATTATCCCTTTACTTTTTTAGTCATTCATAAATAAAAATAAAAGATTGTGGACACTTGTGACTTAGAGGTCAGCAATATCCTTTAAATAACATAAATCTTTCAAATAATATGCTTATCTTTATTATTATCTTTAAGAGTTTATCTTAAAGCTGTACATGATGTACAGTGGTACACGTAGACAGAAGTTACAGCTCACAATTTTATTTGCATGTTTTGCCATTTATATGAAGATTTAGCTGTTTTTTTTATTTTCTACATGCTTGTTACCATGACACACCTTGTAATATGCAAACCACTTCACATTATTGTATCACTTCACACTTTGGAAAAAAGCTTGCCTCAAACTATACAATTAGGGGCCTGATTTATTAAAGCTCTCACGAATGAAGAAGATAGACTATCATGGGAGAACCTGGGTGATCCAGCAAACCTGAAATGGATTTGTAAAAAAAATTTGCAATTAGTTTAGAAATGTTTTTAATCCTGAACCAGATTCATATCAGGTTTGCTTGATCTCTCAGGTTCTCCCATGATCACCTATCCTCACCAGTTTTGGAGAGCTTTAATAATTCAGGCTCTATATGTAGTGTTGGTGTTCAAATTCGGGTTGTCCTTATATTTAACCTGAATATGACTGTTCAAATTCGGATAGACCTGACCCGAAAAAAATGAAATTTGACGGCAAAAAATTGGATGAAAAAAATGTGTTAAAAAAAGTGTTAAAAAATAAAAATTAATGTTCAATTAATTAATTGAATGTTTGTGTTTTTTAACTAATTTTTTTTTTACAGGTTATCCTACAATGACATGATATCTCTTAATTTGTAAGACACTTTCCAGCACAGTAAAATTATGATACATTTGTTACATTTTTCTTTTATCCACTGTGAGAAAAATGTAACAAATGTATTGTGTTACAGAGTAAGAGATACTTGCGGGACATCTTCCCAATGATTGCAGCCGAGTCTGCAATCATTGAGAAGAGTGTGTGATCCCCGGGGCACTACAGGTTAATTAACATAATGATAGTAGTGGAACTGCAGAGTTCATCTGCAGTTAAGTTCCCACGGTCACATGACCACGGGAACTTTGCGGTCACAGCTGTGACTGCAGGCGATCCCCTGGCACTAGAGGTTTAATGGGGACAAGTTTCCCCACACATACAAGTGCAATCTGATTGCTCATGCAGCCCTTAGTAGTCATAACTGAATTCTCCCACCATTGACTTCAATAGTGTTTGAATTCGGCATGCGATCACTAGAACAATATCTCACTATTCGATCCAATAGTTGTCGAATCGAATAGTGAGATATTCAACCAACACTATCTATATGTCAGCAAAATTCATTTATTTTATTTAGCCTTCCACATTATTGGTTCATACCATACATTTACTATACAACAAAATAGATATATGCAGCTTGACATTATGTAGTTTACAAGGTATATATACATTTACCAAAGCTTTTCTTTAGAATAAGTTTTTCAGCAGATTATTTTTTACAACAGAATATTACTATCTTTATCAATAGACGTCTAATGTTATTATTATATTTATATATATTTATTATTTAATATAATATGGTTATTTTAGTGTTGACCTTTTACTGAAATAATAAGTTCATACATATAATTATGGTTATATAATTAAAATACTAAACATACATTTCTTTGCATAGAAACAAAAACATTCCTGAGCTTTATCATTTAATACAAATTACAAAATTGTGTTTAAAGGCATTCAGTTTCTGTAATGGGTTAATAGGGTAAGAAATAAATGTTCACCAACTTATAAGGTCAATAATTGTTGTTTAATCATCCTACTGTTACTAAGCTGGCACTCAGCAGTCAGAATTACCAGTACAGCATTAATAAACAGGAATGAGTTAATAGCGCATAAAGACCTTCTAGTGGAACAGTGGGGGAGTGGAATATTCTTTTCTTAAGTCAGCTGTAATTAATTACTACATGGTGTGCTTCTGACTATTACCATAACAGAGCAATTGGACGTGAAGAATGGATAATAGTATGGACAAGGAGGTATTTTTAGACTATCAGCAGTGAAGCAGGTAAATGCCCTGCTCAAGCAGAAACCTTTAAATAAGTTCTGAACATTTTTAATGGCATTTAGCCTTGATAGAATTTTGAAAAGATCAATCTTATAAATTATTTAAAATAACTTTAGAACACCGTGGCTGTGATATGTAAATAACAGTCCTACAAATCTCATGCAGGCAGCTAGTGTCACGCTTGTAACGGTTAATTAATCCAACATTTCTTTTTTTTTTTCCACCCACTTTTTTTCACAACACTCGACTTGCTTTTAGTACATCCAGATCTCACTTAACTATGGAAAGATTTAATAACTGTTTAGAAAGTTACCATATATAGGATGCCAGTTTTAAAGGCATTTGAAATATTTGTTTATTAATTTTTATATTATTGGGATTAATTCACAGTTTTCTTGTCTATTGATTTTTTTGTTTGTTTTTTTTTTTTGGACTTTCTTTTCCAAACTTTACATCAGCCTTCTTCAACCTTTGAAACTCTTGAAAAAGGTTTTGCAAGTTTCTCAAGAACCCCCTGAAATGATAACTTAAGAACTCTTTTTTAGTTTTAGCAGAAAAGATAAGAACTCCTACCAGGTTTAACTGCATTTCGAGGCTCTATTGGAGAAGTTCTTTCTAGTAATATTGACTCTCAACAAAAACTAGTGGAGTGTGTTTGGTCACCCTTAATCCTCTGGAGGTATATATTTTTTATAGTAAATTATTCTTACAATTAAATATTGTCTGTTTCCCTGTAGATTTCCCCAATGTCTGGTAAATGATTGGCTCGGTAAAACGGAAAGTAACCCGGAAGGGAAATCGGTCTAATGTATCCCAATAGAGCAGTAAAACCTGACAAGGATTCTAGACTTTCCCCATTCTATCTAAAACTTAAAAAGAATTTTGGGTGTAGATGCACTTGAACTCATGGTACATCAGTGTGATCAGTAATTTGCAAAAAGTTTTAAGGAATTGTAGTACCTAGTACCTAGAATACTTGATACCTAGCCCAATCATTATTAACACCCCCTTGCTCTATAGATCAAAATATTTTTAAGTAATCATCATGACATTAACATTACTGTACAAGACATTGAAAATTGTAGTGTCCCCTTACACAAATTATCAGTGATAAAATATTCCTGTATATTTGTGGCCAATATATTGTCTCCATTGCTGTTCAGTGTAGCAAAATCTAAAACAACCCCAATAAAGGCTGCTGTAAAGGTAACTTGCCATGGAAAGATTTTTTCTGATTCACAATAATACATTAAACATGCATGAACATGGATGATCCAGCAAACCTGGAATGGATTCCTTAAAATCATTTGCTAATAGTTGGTAAATATTTTCAATTCTGGACCAGATCCATTCTAGGTTTGCCCAATGTAATTAGTTTTCCAATGGTTAACTCTATTTTAGTGTATTTTGATGTATTCACCTGGCACAGCTTTATACAAGTTTCTAATTTTTTTGGTTTACAAATAATTGTATTCTTTTTTTTTTAAGCAAAGGATTTTAATACAAACCATACAAGCTTATATTATATTCTTCAGCTGACTTCAGCTACTTATGAATCACTAGCATCGGCCCCTTCCCAATAGGAGCTTGGGATTCAACGCCCATAGAAGATTCCTCCACAGCCTAGGATGAGTTCTCTACTTGAGTTGTAAAAATATTAGTGTAACATAAAAGCAACAAGCAGAAAGTGGAAATCATTCACTGCACAAACATGTATTTTAAACTGGAAATAAATAATCTTCAGACATTTTATGCAGGGAGTTTCTTAAGTAGGAACCAGATCTAGGAGTTCATTCTAAGAGCATAGTTTAATTATTAGACACTTTGCCAATATCCTTACCATATGTAGATAATTCCTGGGTCCATCTGGTTTGTTTCAGGTACATCCATCTTAGAAATAAACAGGATGATGTTTAATAAGGTAAAATACATTTAGAAAACAAATAAAATTTAAAGGAGCACCTATCCCTTTATATTTAGGTCTGTTTCCTTATTTTTTTTCTAGTTCCTTTTAATACCATGGAAATCTAGGCCTATTCACTTTCCAGCAAGATATAATCTACGTGACTATTTACTTATGCATGCCATTTCAGCCTTCATATGCTGTTTAATGTGATGTAATGCCATTTTGCTGTGTAATACCTCCTAAAACCTTTTACAATTTGCAACAACCAAATGCAATTTGTGTTCTTTACCTTTACCAATGCATTGCTTCTTGATTGACATTGATACCAAACTTTGTTCTCTGCTCCTTTCCCCTTTAAATAGGTCCATGTAAGGTTGCCCCCAGGACTTACAGCACAAGGGATGGTGTCTGGGGATGGGCTCGCAGCAAGCCAGGATCCCACAGATAAAGCAGTACCTAGCAGAACTAGATGAGATGTATACTGTGCACCACACACAGTGTGCCTGATAGGAAAAGGGGTGGAGATACATTCAAGTCCACCCCTGCAAAAAAAACCTCTAACTTGGGTGTTATGGTGGCTCAGAGGTTAGCACTCTAGCCTTTGCAGCCCTAGATTCTAATGTCAGCCATGACACTATCTGCATGGGGTTTGCATGTTCTCCACGTGTTTGCATGGGTTTCCCCTGGTACTGGTTTCCTCCCACATTCCAAAAACATTCCGGTAAATTAATTGGCTTCCCCCAAAAATTAACCTTGGACTGTGGTAATGACATATGATTATGGTGATCATATTAGATTGTGAGCCCCTTTTGGGGACAGCTAGTAACAAGACTATGGACTTTGTAAAGTTCCACATAAATACTGTGTAATAATAACAGCTTCTAATGTGGACCCCCAAAAAAACTGCCTTCTATAAAGATAAGAGGGTGGACTTGGGACTGTATCATCACATGACCATTGCTTTAGGTCTCTAAAAAGGGCATGTAGAGTTTATTTTTGCAATGTCAGCAATCAATTTGAAGTAAGTGATGGGGGGGGGGGGGGGGGGGGAGCCGAGAAATTTTTAAGCAGCAAATTTAAATATTTAGTAGATGTAAAAGACTAAAAGGCAGCAACACATATTACGGTTCAGTTTGGAAATTAAAGAAAATTTGTATTTCATTGTTTAAATGTCGAACCTAATTCATTTAATACAGAACAGAAGTAATAGTGCACACTTTTTTTTTTCTAAAAGGAAAATTGTGACCTCTTCTCTTTGTGCCTCTGAGTACTTGTCTGTAAAAAGAGGTAAGGTAATAGCTGACTGCTCTTAGACTTTCTGCTGCTTAATTAACTGTCCAGTGAGAATTATTGAAATACTTATATAATTCTTATTTAGCACTCATTAAAGTGAAGGATACAAATGCTGGACAATGAGATGTTCGCAAAGGCTTTCAGAAGAGGAAGTTGGTACTGTAATAGCTAAGAGTTATGAAAGCCTTCCTATTAAATGTAATAGAATAGACCTTTCATTTTAAAAGTCATTGGCTCCAATCTTTAGATTATTCAACTAAAATGTGTCACCTCGAGTACTCTCCATAGCTACATACAATATCTATATTTTTTCAGGCTCAGAGAATTAGGTAACTAGTTGGTGAAGTGGGATCACATATCCATCATTTTATTCTTCAGATTATATTTATTTTTCTCCATGGTATCACCTTTCATTCATCACAAACATTGAAAGGTATAGAACCCAACAGCTGAGTTTTAATATTCATCTACTCATTTCATACCCTATTTGGGTATATATGTCCATCTGCTGTTGAGTTTCCAAGTCAATCATGACTAAAATTGTGACATGTTCAGGTGATCCTGATCTGTTCAAAAATATATTTTGAAGAGTATTCTCTATGTGTGTAATATAATAATAAAAAAAGAATGCATTTACAAAAGAACAATCTTCAAAAAAATATGTTATCTTTACTAAAATGATTGCAGTGATTATAAATAGGCATCCCATTTATACAATTTGCAATCAGCTGACATAATTGTCAGTTCACAAATGAATTGGTGATGTTACTATTTACTGAACTTTTACTACTTCTGACATATTTATAATTTACTTATTAAACCTGTTCAATACTTTATAAGGGCCAAAAAAGACTGAAACTGTCCTAGTGTTGTTTGTCATAGAAAATTTTGTAAGATCTCCACTTTTTTAAGTAGCATACATGTCTGCAATGCAATAAATAGACTGTGTATGCTTCTTCTAAATATATCAGTTATTCCATTGAATTGAGTTTTTGAATAATTTTCCTAAAACTGAATAGAGGGAACAGAGAAATATTACATTGGCAATCAGAACCTCCAGTCAATTAAATAGTTCTAACTACAGTTGGCACTTTAAAGAGTAGCACCATGTTGGCCTTTGACTTTTTAATATGCCACTTACCATTACATTCTAAAGTGATGCACAGTGTGGCCCTGATTTATTAAAGCTCTCCAAGGCTGGATAGGATACACCTAGAATGGATCTGGTCCAGGATTGAAAACATTTGCTAACAAAAAGCTTGACTTTTAGGAAATCCAGTACAGGTTTGCTGGATTACCCAGCTTCATTGATGAAAGTGTATTCTCTCCAGTCCGGGAGAGCTTTATTAAATCGGGGCCAAAATGTGAATTAGGTAATACAGGCCATGTTACAAAATGTGATGTAGACTAATGATGGCAAAGAACATCTTACTGGAAAAAATTGTGACATAAATTACATTGCAAAAAAACTTTGCAATGTAATTCCAACTCTGCTTTAAAATGCAATTTTTGCTTACCCCCTGCAACAGTAGCAACATGGATGCTTACAAATTGAAGGCCAAAATATATAAAAAATATATCTTTTAGGGCATTATAAGAATTTGAAAGTTAAGTGAGGTTGGGTGGGATTTACCCTCTGTTGACTATTGTTACTAGAAAAGAAATAAATAGAGTGACACATCTTCCAACATGGAAATCTGTTCCCATGACTGGTAAATAGCATGTAGCTGAAGTTTGGGTCCAACTCATAGTGGGATTAAACTCATACCTTATCCTTACAAGTGTAAGAAAACATTCTTATTTGGACTCATACTGTATCCCAAAATGAAAACAAAGATTTGTATTATTTTAATATTGTACAGTAGACACTGCTTCAGAATTTATTTGAGGAAATCGCCTCGGGACTTTAAATGCATTGTATTAATATTCATTAGATCATATACCACATAGGTATAATAAAAATTCTATTTATTAAGTAACAAAAACAAAAGACAATCATAAAACAACCATCCATAACATCATTGCAGATATAGATCATTTTTAGGTCGGGTCTTAGGCGTAAACAAGTTCGATGCGTTTCGTGGTTTGAACGTCCGCTTCCTCAGGAACACAATTGTAAATAGTCCTCACCTTGGTTTCCAAAATTAGAACATCCAGATCAACAACAGAATTCTTCCCTCAGGTGTTAACCCAAGGGTGCAGTTTCTCGGGAAGGTTGGATCCAATTCCACACAAAACAAACACTGATCTTTTGACCAGCAATAGGAAGGAGATTAAAAAGTGAATGAACCTTACTCACAGGATTAGTTCACACCTGGATGGAGAATTACATTGTACAGCCTCTTCCATTCCCTGCTGATATGACCTGCATGTGTTAACCTCTGAGGGAAGGATTCTGTTGTTGATCTGGATGTTCTAATTTGGGAAACCAATGTGAGAACTATTTGCAATTGTGTTCCTGAGGAAGCAGATGTTCGATCCGCGAAACTCGACGAACTTGTTTACACCTGAGATCTGACCTAAAAATGATCTATATCCGCAATGATGTTATGGATAGTTGTTTTATGATTGTTTTTTAATATTGTTACTTAATAAATGGAATTTGTTCATATAATTATGTGGTATATGATCTAATGAATATTATTACAATGCCTTTAAAGTCCCGGAGTGATTTCCTCAAACAAATTCAGTAGCAGTGTCAATTTGAATTGGGATGTGGCATTATATTATTTTATTGAGTTAATTAATAATAATGAGTTAATTGAGGGTTCTCTGTTAAATTGAGTTATTATTATTATACAGTATTTATATAGCTCCAACTTATTATGCAGCACTGTAAAAAGACCATAGTCATATCACTAGCTGTCTGTGAAAGGGGCTCACAATTGAATGTCCCTACCATAGTCATATGTCTTTAATACAATCTAAGGTCAACTTTAGGGTGAAGCAAATTAACCTAACTGCAAGTTTTTGGAATGTGGGAGGAAACCAGAGTACCCCGAAGAAACCCACACAAACAAGGAGAGAACCTGCAAACTCCACACCAGTGTCCTGGCCAATATTTAAACCTGGGACCCAGCGCCAGAAAGGCCAGAGTGTGTGTCACAAGATATTTACTCAATAAAATGTCTCGTTCTTCCACTTGTTTCCATCATGTTGTATGCAGGGTATATGTCAGAACACTATTTTTGTGTGATAGATATAAGAGTGAGTTGTGGAGAAATAAATTGTACAATGCATAAAGCAAGAAAGCTGAACCCTCACAATTCTTATACCTCCTCCTAAGTATTTGAAGTGTAGTGGAGACTGGTATCCATCAGTATTTTTTAGAGAGAGGGGACATGTTTTTGAGCACTATCATTGAAAGTACATGTGGATATATGAAACTTAGAAGGGAAATTTACTTTTGGGATCTGGGATCTGGCTTTGAGAATCTCCAAGTGCAGAGGGGGTGGGGGCTCTTATCTTTTTATCATTATCATTTTTTATCTCAACAATGCTTACGAAGTGCTTACAATGCTTGTCCTAAGTGGTCCTCTTTTTATATAGTGTCTCTGGGTAGCAGCAAAAGATGCAAAGGGGATACATATTTTTTCTTGATACAATGCACAACCTTACCTTGGAATAGTGGTAATCTTACCATATTTGGAGCAGTTTCACTCTCATTTTCAGGTCTCCTCCCCGCCTCCACATTTACTGCACAGTATAAGTAAAACAGATAAGCCACTTTCTTCTTCACTCCAAGCTCTTTTTTTATATAAAAACATGCACCTAACACTGCAAAACATAGATTGGCTCCTTGTGCTCCTTCTTCCTTCCCCAGTCTAAACTCTACTGTACAGTGACTGCAAAATGCTTGATACTAAGTCAAATTCAGATGCAAACTTTGCTTAAATTACAAAAGTACATCAGCATTTTAGCTGATTGACTCCCGTAATCTCTCACACTGGATTGTATCTGTTTTTCTGCTATTATTGTAATACCACTGGGGTTTTCTTTAAATTTGTTTTTTACTTTTTTTAAAAGATTAATTGAAAAAGGCATTATCGGTACCCTCCCCTTTCCCACCTTCAGACTCCATCCAGTCACTTGGCTGCATGCTATTCACAGTTTGTATCATTGACAATAATTCAGTATATATGTATCCCAAGAGCTGGGGAGCACAGCATGCACTGCAATATTAAAAATACACTGACTTGTGATTGATTCAACTTCAACCAAACCTTCAACTAAACCTCATTTCTTGATATGGGAATACCAAGCCTAGCCACCACCAAGATGGCCAACATAGGTCACTGCACAGAACTGGGCATGATAAATCTGCAATGTGGAAAAGATGAAATGCAAGGAGTCTATGGACCATTGAGGTGACTAGTTATTTGCCTCTAATTGCCTTTCCTGTTTTATACAATTTTCACAATTTGTTACCAGAACAAGAAAAGATGACAATGAACCATGAAAAGTAGTAAAAAATCTGTCATTTGTTTAAACTTTTCAAGTTATTTCAAAGTTAATAAAAAGTTTAGAATGTGTTGGACTTGTTCTGCTACAGCACACATCTAATTGTTTCAGTTCAATGGTTCAACTGATCACTGATACAAAGGGCCTGATTTTTTAAACCTCTCCAATGCTGGAGAGGGTACATTTTCATCAGTGAAGCTAGGTGATCCAGCAAACCTGGAATGAATTTAGTCGAGGACTGAAAACATTTGCTTACAAATGCAGTCTTTTTAATTTTAGTCTTTTATTTTGTGTGATATTATAATAATAAAATACATAATCCTCACTTATTATTAATATTTTGCCTTTTAGAAGACTTTACCATAGAGGAGAGTAAATGGGTAAAAATGGTGACCATGTTTGATTTGTCGAAGGCAATAATCTTTTGATCGCATCCTTTAGTGACAACAGCCTCCGAATGTCCTAATTTAAAAATGTGAAGCCATTTAGAACACAAAGCACTGAAAGAACTGGGACTGTTAAATGCTACATCTGGGCTCAGTAACACGCATACTAATAACATCATTACAGCAGAGTGGTTTAGAGAGAGCATGTTTACTCCATTGTGCTTCCTGTCACCTTGTGCAGCTGACTACTTAATATGTGGTTTTTGAAAAAAAAAAACAGGGTACATTTTCTTGCATTTGCCCAAAAGAAAAAAAGGTTACAGAGTTCATTTATTTATTTTTTCCCTTCCTTCTTCTTGTGTGGGAGGTACTCTTTTAGAGAGTTCTCCTTTCACTTGGATTGAACTTGAACCTAAGTAACCTTTCTTTAATGAGTGAATTGAAAACATCTCCCTTTGGAATGTAACTTGTAGACCATAGAATCACTTTTAAAACCATTTTTTCTTGTGTGTTTGATATAGGGGCCATTCTAGCCATTTTGCTGCCTAAGGCGTGCTTTTAATTTACACCCCCCTAAAAATTATATATGTTTTGCATCATCTCTTCTGTATTACCGAATTTATAATATATAGGCAGTAAACTAATTGGGAAAACTGATTCACTGTGGCAAAAAAAATATTATCCATGAAGCTTATCAAACAATATCAACTAGATATTTATGTAAAGGTTTAGGTTTTAAGCATCCCAAAAATATAATATTATACTTAAGAATGTTGTCAAACATTTTAACAGTATGAGCCTGATTTATTAAAGCTCTACAAGACTGGAAAAGATAGACTGTCATGGGAGAACCTGGTTGATCCAGAAAACCTATCTTAGGTCTGGTCCAGGAATGAAATCATTTGCCAACAATCAGCAAATGATTTTTAGTAAATCTATTCAAGTTTGGCCATATCACCCAGGTTTTCCAGTGTAATATTAAAGCTCTCTAAAACTAGAGAAGATAGACTATCATGGGAGAACCTGGGTGAACCAGTTCTTGGAGAACTTATAAAATCAGGCCCTATATATTTATTGCTATTGGGGAAAAAGTATAGTGTGGTGTGCTTTGTGCTTGTGTGTGCTTAGCTTATGTTTCACATTGATTTTTAGATTCTTCTGATGCTTTATGGAAATCAGACATATGAAATATAGAAACAACAGATACATTTATCCTTCAGTTGACACTTTAAGTAGTTTTTTGCATTCTAATAGACATGTATGGGAATACAAACCCTATTTAAAGCAAATGCTAGCCCACTGACACATCCAGTAAAACTGATCCGGGATTACATTCAAGCCCATACTTCCTCTTACTAATCCCTAGAATTATAATAAAAAAATGTATTAAATGTAAATGTAAATGTAGTATTAATAACTAGTGTTGGTCGAATAGCTCACAATTCGATTCGGCAGCTATTCACTCGAATATAGCAAAAATATTCGGGTGGTCGAATGTCAAGTCAATGTGAGGAAAAATTTGGGTTTTTTTCAGCACTGTGTAGAGCTTCTACAGCCTCCAAACAGATGTAAAAAGATACATTATAAAAGGATACATAAAAAGATATTGTAAAAAGATACATTGTAAAAGGATACATAACACTATTACATACCCCTGTACATAACCTGTAAAAAATAAAAAAAGAAAAGAAAAAAAAAAAAGAACAAGTTTAAAATAAAAAACACATACAAAATAAATAATCAGGTCTACCCGAATTCGAACATCAACACTATTAATAACCAGATCTAGATCTAGTCTGAACTTTAGGGGAGCAAAACACAGTTATGGCAGGCTCTGGCAATGATGACAGTAACCAGACCAGTCAGTAACTGAGCCAGATTCCAGAGCTGAATAACGATCTCCATTCCAAAAAGACTTGCTCGTAAGGGGCAAGGATGGCAGAGACAGGTGAGAACAGATCAAGGTTAGATTTTTTTCTAATTAAAACAAAGTTATGAATGTCTTGGGGGGAAAAGATGGATGTGGAGTGGTATATTTGTCATCAAATTGCACTCAACATCTTTATTTTTTTAATTCAATTGATGCAAATCAGACCTTTACCTTTTATTACTCTTTACCACATTAATTATTTTCTACTTTTAATATCATTATCTGCATGGAGTTTGCAGGTTCTCCCTGTGTTTGCGTGAATTTCCTCCCACATCAGAAAAAAACATGGAGTTAGGTTAATTGGCTTCCCCCCAACATTGACCCTAGACTGTATTAAATACGACTATGGTAGGGACATTAGATAGTGAGCTCCTTTGAGGTACAGCTAGTGACATGACTATGGACTTTGTACAGTGCTGCCTAATATGTTTCCGCTATATAAATACTACATAATAATAATATTAATCTTTATTATTTTGTTGATGAACAAAAAGTCCATTCTGCATTTGATCAAGGCCCTGCAACCTTAGTAATTATGGAAGCTGAATTCATAGAAACCCCATGGTCAAAACTAGATTGGAAATACATAATGCATTTTGTCAGGTCAAGTATATTGTTTCACCCTTGTACACATGCAAACCAAACTTTGCTAAGACCTGTGTTTCAATAACAATAATTACCTTTACCTAGTACTGCAAATAATATATAAAATACTTGATTGCAATTATCCACCACCATTAGATTCAAACCTACAAATATTGTCACACGGCATTGCTAGTACTATTGCCTGACTTTGCACTGCATTGTGTGTTATACAAAATGTAAAAACATATAAAATATATGTATTATGTATAGTTCTTTTATTTAAAATGGGATTTTAAATATGCTGCTTTCTATATTCACTTAAACTAGATCACATCATAATTCAGGCATTTTTTTAAAGTCTGTCTGTAAAATGTGAGTACTGGTTTATTATTGTGTCATATTAGCCTACAATTGAAAAAATGTGAAAATTACATGTGGCATTGTTATTCCGTTTTCACCAGTAGCATCCACTTTGTTCTAAAAATACATGTATATGCATGATTTTCATTTCATATTTATTGACTACATCATTTTTTCCCAGTTGTCCTGAGAATTAATGACATATAGTGTATAAAGAATGATGACCTCTGAGGGGAGTCCAACACTTTCCTAAGATTACTGCATTGTCAAAACATATTGAAATTTCCTTTACATGTGTTGCTATATTATACTGCCTGAAAGGTTTTGCTATAGTGAAATCTTGGTGAGCTTGCTAAATATTATTGCAAAAGAAAAAATGGTTTTATACAATGACCAGAAAAATAATAAATTATTGGATCTGAGCACATCTGCACTAAAAATGTTTAAAGCATGTATTGTATGGTGATATGGAGAAGTTGAGAAATTTAACTGAAAACAGATTTTTCAAAAATAAAAAAGATACTCATGTGGTGTGGAAAACTCTAGAAATGGTTTCCTTGGCCAATTTTAGAAACAGTTTGGACAGGATGAGGACATCTCTAAGTGTGTTGCAAAACAGCCACATTTGGATACAAATGGCTGTGTCTATAACAAAAAATATTTGGTGGGATTTCACTAGGTTAACAATCACACTATGAACAATCCTGACATTTGGACAACAATGGGGAAAAATACAGTGTAGAACTGGAAATTATTGCTACAGTATCACTTAACAGTGAGAGCTAACAGACATAAAATGAGTAAACAGGGAAATTTTTTAAAGCCCAGAACTCCAATCATAAATCCTGTATCTGTGGGCCTGATTTATTAACGCTCTCCAAGGCTGGAAAAAATACACTTTCATTAGTGAACCTGGATGATCCAAGAAAGCTGTAATAGATTTCTTAAAAGTAATTTTCAGAATGGCTGAAATCAACTCCAAATAGAATTATCTGACCACCTCTTGTTTTGAGGATAGCTGATTTGAGGACAATGTGAGAATTTGGGTTGTCATGAAGTTATCTTATATGTTTACAAAAGGCTATTTAAAATATACACCCTTCATAAAGCTAACAATGGTGATCTGAAAACCCTAAAATGTAATTAGCAATGATCCACCTACCAGGTACTATAATACCAACATAAAAGGGAGAAGGGCCATTTTGTCATATCTCAAGGGGAATTTGCTACCCCAATCCACGTGTTTCATGTCAGTGTCATTGTGTTAAGTGCAGATGTCATGTGGCGAAATATAGGGAAGGAATCCCACTAGGGAGGTTGTTGGGTGAACAAACATGTAAAGCCATTGTACTTCACATTGAAGACAGACTGAATATTGTATCAGTAATCATAATTCTCTTAGGTCTCCATTTTAGATATCAGATTGTCAGGTGTCAGTGAAATTATGTAACCCTAGATATTAAACCAGATAATAGTTGTAATCCCTAATTCAATAAAAACTAGGGAAAACTTTTTGGCTGGGCATACACTATAAAATAATTACACTGTTGTTCCAATTAAATCTACCAGGTAGCACACAGAGGTGCTGAAGGCCCCTTTAAAGTTCTCCTATGGTGCCCCATAAACTCTAGTTACCCCTGATCATGTGGTGTTTAGCTATGGTACACAAAATAGGTTACTTTTGCAAAGAATGAGTTCTACTATCTAATATCAGTACATAGCTAAATAGGTTCCTAAATGGAACCACTAAATTGGTTGTCATTTCCTGCATATTAAAAGCATACCTCATACCTCAATAACTAATTAATTTGAAACATTATAGTCAGTTTGCCCCTATTATACTATCACATGCGGTAGGTACTTCTACATATAGTTATGATAAAGGTATAATTGAGTTTGTGGCACTTGGGACATCATGGTTCCCAAACAGTTATCCTCCTGTCCTCAAAGACCACATACAGGTCATATTTGGGTATAAACAAAAACATTTTTTACTTTGTACACCATTTCTTTGTTCATTTACTGCAGTGTATTAGAAGTACTAAAAATGTGTATAGATCCCAGTCCCTCTTGATCCATCACCCTCTACGAAACATCAAAATCCCTTGGTTTGATGTTTTTATTTCTAGGGGTGATAAAAAGCATTGTGAAAGCAATCACAATGCTATTTATGACCCTTAGAGGTAAAAACATGAAAAGCTTTGGACCAGTGGGTAAGTGGGAAACTAAATTTATCTTGATCATTGTATTTCAATGTTATTGATAAATTACCAATAAAAAATTGAAATTACCAATGGTTACACTTACTGAAGCCTAGATATCATATTTTTTTAGGGGCTTAAACATTAAGGAATTTGTCATACAATATAAAGGAAAAACTTTACTAGAATGACCTCTTATCTGTGTAGAAACACCCCTTTCAAATAATTAAGTATATAACTATTATTAAGTATTAGTTATTTACAACAAATGTTTGTAATTACAAGAACTTTTTGATGAAGAATCATTTATTCCTGCAGATTTAGAAACCTGTGTCTGAGTGTAATTTATGCAGAAATTATATGAATAATTGTTTTCCCTCTCCACCTCCTTTTGTCATGTCCCAAATAAAATTTTGTTAAATTCAGGGAGTATCTATGACTAAGATCTTTGTAATATCCTGTGTATTTTTATACATACCAATGCAAAACAAGTGCAACCAAAGCTACAGCCAATTTTAGTAAATTTCACTATTTGAACATGAATATAATAGGCCTGTTTTATTAAAGCTCTGCAAAGTTTCAGAGGATACACTTTCATTAGTGAAGCTCTGTGATCCAGCAAACCTGGAATGGATTTCTTAGAAGTAATTTGGTATTTGTTAACAAATGTTTTCAATCGTGGACCAAATAATTCCAGATTTGCTGGATCACCCAGCTTCTCTGAAGAAAGTGTATTCTCTCCAGCCTTGGAGAGCTTTAATAAATCAGGCCCAATGAGTCAGTTGCTTTGGCCTACTACTCATCATTATGATCACAATGCCATATATATATCAATGTCTTTCTTTTATTTTTTTACACTAGTCTACAAAAGCAAAAAAGTGTGTACAAGTTCGATTATCTGTAGCTGAGATTTTTGATATTGCTCCTTATTTTTCACTGTATCATATTGCACCCAGATTTTTACGTTTTCCTTATAGAATTTTCTTGTATTGCAACACATCCTGAAAGCGTGTGTACATTGATTGAACCTGTTGTCCGCATTGCAACACGTAATCCAAATATATTTATTCAGTGATGGATGTAATTATGCCAAAAAAACATTTAGCTCTCTTTAGAAAAGATGGGTAAAAGGTTTAATATAAAGGATGGCCTTGGTGCAAGTATTACCTCTATCCTTTGAACATGCATAGGAGGCTTAATTGAAATGAAGCTCATGTTTTTTTAAAGGTTCCATTTTCATTAAAACACTGGACAGGTGGTAATGCTTTGGCTCTAATGTTACCGTGAGGTTCAGACAATGCAATCTATTCTTCTGAAGTATAGGCTTTTTATTGCACTCTCCCATTTAGCTTTGTCCTAAAACATTCCTCCATGACCTTATTCTGTTTAAAAACACACTGGCACAATCCCCTAGGTCACTCTGGCAAAGTGCCCATGCACACATTTAGGTCTGTCTTTTGAGTGTTTTCTGAAGCCCATTAAGTTGTGTCTTGGCAGACCAGACATATTCAACTTGCCCTAAGACCCAAGGAGAAAGGGTTATCAAATTCTTTCATCTTTGTCAGATACAAAATGAATGAATATAGCAGTGCTAAAAAGCACACAATCTTCTTAAGTGAAAGCATTGTTTAATAACAGTTAGTTAAATTGTGTGGATTGTCTTTGTGTTAGAAATTTGACCAAAACTCACAGCTCATCATTTTCTTTCCAGTATTAAATTATATTAATGCTAAACACATGAAATGGTAAATGACTACAATGCAATCTAAAGGCTTATGACATTTAAATTTGGATTTCTTCATGGTTTACATACAATCACACAATCTGGAGCAGCTTATTCATGGTGCCGGGATGCTTAGAACAGAAATTGTCTGATAGATGGATAATGTATCAGAATTTTTTATTATAGCAAATAAATGTTTTGCGGAGATATTACCACAACTGTATTTGCTAAAAACAATCATACCTACAATGTATGTAAAGGAAAAAAAGGATTTACCACCACACCGGATCTGCCTGACCTACTGTTAGCTAAGCTCGGCTTGAATTGCTGACATCATCTGTCTCTTGCTACCATGTTGGATCTGCCTGACCCACTGTCATTGATCTGTTCACTGCCCTCCATTGCTATCCCTGTATGGGTATGAGTCGTGGCAAGCTGGTATCAGCCTGCAGAATAACATCCTCAGCACAAGAGTCTCTAGAGAACACCAGGCTGATTTTTGGACCCTGTGCCTATGAATCAGGGGACTTTTCCTAGCAATTCTGTAATTGTTAGGGTGGTTCTGTGGTTTCAACCAACCTTACAACATTTTGTGACAGTATTATAACAATAAAACCCTGTACTTTGGACCGCTGGTGACTTCACGTTCTGATTCCATTAGTTGGTATCCTGACTACACAGAAGCAAATCATATTATACATATTATATATATATATATATATATATATATATATATATAATATATATATTATAAATTTCAAGAAGATATTTCCCTGTTCCATAACCCTCTTTAAACATTTCTTACCAAGTCAAAAATTATTTAAATAAATATCTGATCAAGCTTTGTTTATGTATCTTTTTGGATTGTAAGGGTAATCTGGCCAATCTGAGCATCTACATCACCAGGGAGTGACAGGAACTCCTCATTAAGCGCCCTTCCCCTCACCAATGAACATGAAGGATTTGGGACCCAGAGCATCACATGACCATTATGATTTTAGTACAGTTTACATTTAAAAGTTTTTCATTTTCAGAAAAATTTGGTAAAATTCTATGTACTCTGACATTTTTGGGAAATCAAAGTATACATTAATGTATTTGCTTAAAATTATTGCTAGCATTTTTTTCTATTTTAGTTTGATAAATTTTTCAGTTATATTACCCATATTATAAAAAAATTAGGATGTCTTTGTGTAAAGTGTGGTTCATTTGCTGAGCCACAAAATTAGTCATGGTAATGAGGTGAGAACATAGGTACTCTTATTGTTTGTAAATGAATGTGAAATTTAAATTTGGTATCAGAAAATGACAATGATGAAGGCATGTTATTGTTGGTGATAAGTGCTGTATTTTCACCTTCTACAGAGTGATGAAAAATATTAATTTCATATGGACTAGAGAATAGAAGAAGCCATGCATCAAGTAATATTATTATTCATTGAATTTCAAGCTAGCATAGCGAAATTACAACAGGTAATGGAATATGTCTTGATAGCTCTATTTTTTTTTTTTGCAAAAAATAGACCCACATTCCAATAACATGCAGTTAGGTAATTGGCTTCCCCTCAAAACTGCCCTTAGACTATGATAATGACATATGACTATGGTAGATTGTGAGCTCCTTTGAGGGACAGCTGACTATGAAGGCTTCCCTTGACCATCTTCCTGTAGGGTGATTTGATACCGTGTTTGCCCACCTTGGTGTGCCCAAGGACTGCAACCTGGCCGTAACCAGCAGTGCAACATCATCACCATCAGAGGCTCTGGAGAAAACCAGGTTACGGCTTAGACCCTGCACCTTGGCCCTTCTCTGGGCTTGCACCACCTCCGTACGCCCCCTAGTGGTTCTTTCTCTCCATGGTTGACAAGCGCTATATTCAGTAAATACAACATAATAATATTATACCCAACTTCCCCCATTACTTTTCCCTTTTTAAAATAACAAGCTTACTAGGAATGCTGCCAGGCTTTGTATGTTTTATTTGCCTTAATTCCTCCCTACTATGGCTCCTCTTCCATCCCCAGGTCTCGTAGCAGCAGCTTCCCCAATTGACCACCAATCGGTGTAATCTCCTGCTGCTGTAGCCCACATATCTCAGCTGAAACTAACCTGGTTATTCTGCATCTGCAAGGCTTACTGAATATTTCCCTTTTACTGGAACATCCTCTGAAAACCCTAGAGGTAATTGTATGTGAAAATCAATAGTTTCTGGAATACTTGGACCAGACTGCCTACCAACAAACATGCTATGCTCAAACTCACTTAAACCACCATTTTCCACCACTCCGATGCTCGGTTTGAAATGCAGGTGACAATGTCTACATGCATTGAATTGCTACCATGTGGTTGGCTGATTAGATATTTGTATTATTATGAAGTTTAACAGGTGTACCTAAAGTGGCCAGTGGGGGTATATATATATATATATATATGTATAGATATATATACATAGATATATATTAAAATTTAATTTTGTAGGATAATATGGCTTTTCTTAGAAATAAAAGGTGCTGCTGTATTGTGACATGTTATTTTAGGGTAATATATCATGTTATTTCAGTCTATGTTCTAGCTAGTGATATAATATGCTGTTGTGGTATTATACAGTGATTGCACTCACTGACTGCTGTAATTTGCTATTACCATGTGATATGTATTTGCAACCATTTACATCACTTTCTATAATGGCATGATACAGTATAATTTTGTATTGAGTTATAATTTCATGTTCCAATAAGAAGTGGAAGGCTTATGTGGAATGACATATTAGGCTTAAATCACAAAGACAGCTAAGCCATTCAACCTAATTTTTATTATCAGTTATCAACTATCATGAGTGATATTTCTTTGTTAAAATGCTTATTTCACAAACATAATCTTTACTTAGACTTTATTCTTCCTTTTTTGCATGAAATGGATATTAAACTCTATTCACCATGTTATAATTCTGTTATTATTATCTATTATCTAATTGTTATTAAACAAATTACAGTTCTTATAATGAACATTATTTTTGTACAAGGGACCCTGGTTGACCTTGTCCACTACTGCGTAGAGGTGGCACCTGCTTTCTCAGTTTAGTTTAACAATTCTTTGTGTAACAGAGGTGTTAAACATTTTCTTAAATGTAAGAAGGCTTTATTAATACTTGAACAACAAAACTTCTTACAATTAAGAAGACAGCTAAGGCTAATAACAATTTTAACTCCAAACTTTTTTTCTCTTATGCCTTGTTTGGTATGTTTATGATGTAAAATAAGGTAAAAAAGTCAAATACATATATAAAAAATAAAAATCAATATCATGCTGCCTTTCTTCTTTTAATAATATTTTATTTCAACAAAAAGGAGACTATTAACTGAAATCACCTGATTTTCACCATCAAGTTTGGGAAACAAAACTCTCAGTTTCACTCATTTTTATTACATGCAAGTGAGAAAATTAATATTATACTCTGTTGTTTTATGTCTGCTGGTGCAAACATCCTAATTCGTGTTATTTCTAGTTGTGGTATGTAAGGTTGATTTCATCATGTATGTATATTGTTTTATTGTAATTCCTAAATTTACTTCACCTGTAAAACCAGGCCTCTATTACTTTACCTTTCCAGTTTATGTTCCAAACCAGTACTAGTTTTGTTTTCTTCCAACTTAAGCTAAGCTCCAACATCCAATTATCTTTTTTCTAAAGTTGTAATGACCATTATTTTAAATTTGAGACCCCTAAAAGTGAAGGTTCTTGGCAGAAGAGACATTAAAATTCTCTTTAGCCAAAAAAACGTTTAACCTGCTTGTTTTTTTGCTTATACTTTATGGCAAATGCCATGCAAGGTAGAGCCCAAGTCTACATTCAGCACAAATAGACCCCAACAACAGGGACAATGTAACTCCTCTGCACATTTCTAGCGGCCATCCAATGGCCAAAGAGGATCATTGTTAACCCAGAAGAGTCGTTGACATAGATGCAGCAGGTGGGAAACTTGTGCTATAATGGGCACGTATGTCATTCATATGTCTGTGCTTCATATGTGCCGAGAATGGCAAAGCTGAACTCCCCAACGAAAACACTGCATCATAAAATAATAAATATTGTCTGCTACTTGTTTTAATCCATGGGTCCTATACTAAATTATTGCGCTGAATCCGAGGAAGAAGTCCGATTCTGCCTAGGACGTATAGACAGGATTAGCTACATTCTCTTGTTCCGCAGTTACTATGTAATCTCCATACATAACTAATTTTTGCCTCATAGTTCCATGACATTACAAAAGCGTAGTTTTATGTTGCAACAACATATACAATTACACATAACTCACCTTAGTCCTTGTTCAACACACATGTACACTTTAGAAGTGTTTCAGGCACTTGATTTTGTGTTTGTGGCTCTCTGCTGTCTCCCAATTAATTTTAAGTGACATTCGGCAGCCAAGTTGATGGTATGCTTTTAGCATGTTGCTCATGAGTTAAGCATGGTTTTCAGCTCACTGGTTGCCCAGAAAGTTTTGTGCAACTAGCACAAATGAATCCCAAGCAGCAAGTTCAAGTGGGTTGAGTTTGTTTCTGAATGTGGCATCACAAATTAAATTGCAGATTTGGGGAACAAAAATGCCTGCTTTCAGTTTAGCAACTGTTAAATCTTTTCCAAACTTGTCCTTCAGATACTGAAAACCCATTCCATCACGATCTATGCAACGACAAAGTTTTTCAAAAATCCAAGTTTAATATGAAGTGGCCGAAGGTAAACTTTCTGTGGATCAATGAGTGGGATTTGGGTGGCCATTCTTTCACTTTGTAATGGTTGCTGTCATCACAACTGTTCCACAGGCACAGAAAGCACACATATTTTGTCACCTATATCCCAGTTGCAGGCCAATAAGGAGTGCCACCACCTTCAGGTCACCACAAACTTCCACTTGTGTTCTGAATAGGTAATCAATTTCAAAATGACCTCCATGGATTCTTATGTCTCTTTCATTCCCTCTGCATGAGCAGGAGGAACAGAAGGTTTTCCGTTACCTGTATGCAGCTTTACAGCTTTCAAACTTGCTTTGCTCAAGTCCATGAACAATCTCCACTGCTTTGGTATGTATTCGCCACCTAACTCCATCATTAGACCACTCATGTCAATACAGAAGCAAAAGTCGTTTTCCAGCTTGTAATAACCTGTGAACTTTGTGTGACGATCATGAAAGTGTGAAGTTGTCGTTCCTTTTTGTAGCAAATTCAAACAGTTCAGACTTCTGTTTTGACAAAGACGGGTCCCTTACTAGATCATCGAAATCTGATTGGCTTATAAATTGGGGTTCATCATTTATTAACATTGACATCATCCTCCTGTTCCTCATCCAACATGTCACTGTCAGTAACAACAAATGCAGGAGGGACTGGCTCTGGATGCATCTTGTGGCACTGGCTTCGGAGCAGATTCACAATAAGGATAGATGATTTTTGACTTAGTCTTCTTCGAAAACCCAGCAATTTTACTCATACAGAAGTAGCAGTCCGAGTGATGGTCTTTTGGCTCACGCCAAATCATAGACACAGCAAAAGGCTTTTTATTCCTTTTCCATTCAACCATTGTGTTAGGCCAGCGTCACCTGACAGCAGATAAGAGGTGCCAAGATTTTATCCTGATCTCCAGTTTTACATTCAAATTAATACTTGTAACCAAATCTCACCCTCTTGGTTATGTTGATCACACGTGGTATATTTGCCACAAATGTAGCAAAAATTGTTCAGTTTATTAACACAGCTGCGCCTACTCAGCTCAAAACAGACTCACTATGGCCTAGCTGTACCATCCAATAAGATGGTTTCACAATAGAAACAAGCCCTTGGTCTATCTCGCCTTATATACCTATTTCTGACGTCAGCTCACTGACTTGGCTAGACATGACCAGCCGCTGCTGGAATATGCATGCCACCAGGGGGCGTGATTCAGCTGAGAGGGCAGCAGGCATAGTGGTAGCTGCAACTGTTATAATGTTCCCAAGTTAAAATACATTACCCAATTACCGACCATTTGAACAGCTATAGCACACCGATAACTTAAAATCTGTATGTGATAGCGAAATTCTCAGTTCAGATTTGGAATCAGCACACTTGATATCGTGTAAATCACATGTGTTATTTCCAGTAGCAAAATCGTTGTTGTGCAGTGAAATTGAACTCTGCTTTAAGTGTAATTTTGAGCTGTCCCCAGCAGTATATATTTTTAGCTACAAGTTACCCTCAGTTTACCTGGTTAAATAATGCCCAGTGCCATTGATTTAAATTCAGGGTTAAAACCGGGGGTTGGGCTTTAATTTTATTCTAGAAGGTTAATAAAACTTACAAAGTTCATGAATTTGTATGCTTTACAAGACATAAGGTTTTCAACTGGGGCCACAAACTAACTGCCCTCCCTATTAAAATATGAACGATGCTAACAGACAGATAAGCAGACTAATATTCCCAAGAAAAATGTATATAGGTAGACTATTGTTTCTTCTCATTATAATTTATCTTGTAGACTGCATATGTTCCTATGCATTTTCTGACACTGACACAGTACAACTGTCCTCGAGAGAGAGACTGAGCATCAAAGCTTACAAAATATATTAACTGCATATTTGCTTATGAGCCAGATAAAAAAAAATACAAAGAGCCTCCAGGTTTTCAAGCTGGGAGTGGAACAGCTTTGCAATTTGCTTCTGAAACTGTATTTTGATCTTAATGAATATAAAATGGCTCCCATTAAAAGTAAAACCGATTATTTCAGGTCTTCTAGGGCCCATAGCTTTTTGACTGTCTTGGAGAGTTACTGTGATCTTTCATTAAGACTTCACAGCAGGTCCTCCTCACCATCAAATCAAGCCTTGCAGTACAGGAGATTGGCTACATTTAAAAGTCATTTTCTGAAATCTACACATATTTCCAATTTAGTAATAAAAGCCATGAGAGAATATAGACTTTGCTATACGCTGTCACTAATTAATCACTCAAATTTGTCCAAATCAAAATGCTGTCGTGATTTTCATCCCAGTGACAAAATTACATTCCTCGCTGTTCGGGCTTATTAGATAAACCAATGCAAAGGGCAGTAATGATATGTAGAGGCCATTAACCCATGGAAGCCAATCAAAATTTCTTTTTGTAAGTTCAGTGAAACAAAATTTGCTATTGTTTGCTATTACTTATTGCACTTTGTACACAAATAATGTGTTTTGGATTGCCTTTTTTCCCTACAATCCTGTTGTATTAAAAATAAAACAAGACCACCTTTCAAAATTGGACGTTCTATATCATTTTTGTGTCTAACTGCTAGATCAAAGAGCACAAATGTACATTTTATTCTTATAAAATGAAATAAGGAAATAAAGATAATTTGCCAAGTTGCCTTTGACACAGTTATAAGACCAGGTTTACAATATCTTAGCAAGCATAGTATAGAAGACTTTTTGAAAACTGAATTTATTTTTGTATTTTTCTGTTACAGATTCTGATTTTATAATAAAAGCTGAACTTCAGTCGTACTCTAAGGCTATGTTCACACTGGCCATGACGTTCCGGTGCCTTTACCGCTTCCTCTTGCCAGGGAACGGCTGCCTCTAGGGAGACATTATATGTAGCTTCTCCCGGCGGCAGCTCTATAGAGAATAAATTGGTATTAGTATTTCTTCCTGAAGTCAAATGTGCAGATGCTAGTTCTTTAAAAACCAAAACTACAATGAGAGTGACCGAGCGGCTGACAATAGGATCGCCCAATCCCGGAGGAGGTCTGAACCTGCCCGTAGTCTTAAACAGTCGTAATTGCTTCCTTTGATTTTAGTGTACACAGATATCTTTTCTTAATGTGCATTGGAAGTTGAATCCCGATAAAGCCTGCCTGGACCTCAAACATAAACTAGCCCTTAAATGATTTTTCATCTTCTCTTTTTATTCATTAGAATTCATTTGTTCTATCATGGTGGCTTGGCATCACATGTGTGCATTTCCACAGTTTCCTGTTTTCAGCCAGATATGTACACCATCGTACCATTCTTTGATATAAGAAAAAAGGGAAAATGTCCTTTAGATGTGTTAGTTACTTCAACATCCATGCATTATAAAGTTAAAATAAGGCCATGCAAAGAACAAACTATTAGAGCAAAATATTCCATAGCAGTTACATGCTAATGTACTAATATCACATCAGTTGCTTCCAAAAAATTGTTTTACTGAGCAAGCCATTGGGTTTTTTTTTTCTACATATATTTTTTTTTTGTTGGACCAGAGCTCTTTATTGAGTAACATGTACTAATTATAGGCACCCATATTGTCCTTAGAGATATCTCTATAGAACTAGTCTTTCCATCTTGGCATGATGTCTAAAATTGCAACTCTTCCATAGAATGGAAAACATTTTGAAGAAATGATTCTAAATTGCATTCAAATTTTAAAACTAAATAGCTTGAGATATAATGACCCCATATAAGCTTTCTCTCCATTCTCTTTCTACATGACCTGGCCAGTGTGAATATATTAACACAACAAAAGAAGACATTACAGTTCAGGGAGAAACTCATGCAAATTTCTTTAAACTGCAAAGGAAAAATGATTCATGCAGCTCTAGTTGTGTGAAAGGGAAAATGAATGAAAAGATGGCAAGTTCATAAGTCTTTATATCAGGTCACGAGAGATTGCACATAAAATCTGTATTGGAAGAATGATATTATATGGTGTGCATGCAGGCTCCAATTCATCAGACTGAACCAGAGAAGAAATTGGTACACTGCCCTCATGTGGACAGTATCATAGTCATTAATCATTACTGAGCTGTCCTTCGTATTTAAATATTATAAGAAATATAGATGACATTTATTATATAACCTAGTTGTTTAAAGACCATATATTTTACGTGTACAACGCTTGGAATTTAATAATTCAATAATTCAATAAAGAATATTTATTGTGTGTCCTTTTAATTTAATAAAACAGTTTGTATAATACATTTCCTTTAATTTTTTTTATTGACGTATTGATTTGTTAAAGCATTAGGATACACTTATCAGTGTTATCTTGTAACATGAAACAACAAGCCTGCAGTTCACCTATTCCGACAATGGTATCAGATCGGCTGCAGTTTATACCTACAAATCTAAAGGTTTCAAATGTCAACATTATTTTCTTTTACAATGTTTTTTAGCAGTAATTTCTAAAGCCCAACTACAGGAACTTTTACTGTTTCCTAACCCCATCCCCTCTGAAGTCCCTGCATCTAATTTTTCAAATATTCTAAAAGACGGAGTGATGGATAAGGATGTTGCATGTAGCATGATGACTCTAAATCCAGTGCTAGTTCAATAACGTCACAGCTTCTAATTCTTTTGTTTGGAAGTTTTGTTGGGTATCCAGTGTCCATAATGCCCTGCAACAGGAAATATGATGCAATAAATGGCTCTAGGCATCATTTAAACCAGGAGATGAGTGGCATCTAGCAATTGTGCTGGATTGAAAGTCTAGGTCTGGGAAGTACTTTTTTTCTAATTGGAGTGGCACATGTTTCAACTACCCCTCATGCATTTCTTAACCCTGCTCCCCTCTCTAAAGTTGCTGCCATCTTTCTACATACATTCTCTTTAGACATTATCCTATTTCTAGAATAAAATAATGGCCATTTATTATGTGAGCCCCTTGTGCTTAGTTGCCACTTGACTAACATACTATACAAATGAGAAGATGGTTTCCACTGAAGTAACTTGCTATTATAAGAAGTAAAAACTAGGCATGAGCAAGCCGGAGAGCCCTAATACTCATAAACCTCTGGTGACAATATGGCAATTCGGTAAAATAGATTGGAGTTACCTGGAAGGCAAAATTAGGCTGGGTAATGCTCACAAGTAGGGCTGGAAGAAGGATCCATTTTCTAGAAAGTTAAGTTACTAGAATGAGTCAGGGATTTCCAGATTATTATTATTACACAGTATTTATTTAGCGCCTACATATTATGGTGCACTTTACATAGTCCATAGCCATGTCACTAGCTGTCCCTCAAAGGAGCTCACAATCCAATGTCCCTACCATAGTCATATGTCTTTAACACAGTCTAAGGTCAATTTTTGAGGGAAGCCAATTACCTAACTGCATGTTTTATGGAAAGTGAGAGGAAACCGGAGTACCCAGAGAAAACCCACACAAACACGGGGAGAACCTGCAAACTCCATGCAGATAGTGTTTTAGATTTGAACCTGGGACCTGAGACCAGAGTGCTAATCACTAAGCCACTGTGCTGCAAGATCCAATCAGGTGAGTATAGTTTTTTTTAAGGATAAGTGTTAGGTATTTCATAACAATAAATCTGTCTTATCAGGATTTTACTTCACAAAACTGAGTGTTTCTTCAGGTATTTTGTATTTCTTATTTAACAAAAAACATTTGTTTCTCTTGTCCCTTAGTTATTCACCTGGGAGAGCAGAAACTCAATGTGGGGAACAAACTATGAAAAAGACTATAAAATCTTGACCAAATGAAGAGTACTCACTTTGGCAAGGGCAACTATCAATGTAGACTATGCACATAATCCTTAGATACCAGTAAAAAAAGTACCATACAAACCAAGTCAGAACATTTTTAGAGCATTTAGTAGCTTGGCAAAGACAGGTGTAAAATAATGCATGAGATTGAATGTTATATCTTTCATTACAGAGAAGTATTGAGTTTTTAAATTTTGGTCTGCTTGACTATGGTATATAGAATATGTTTGAATTTTTTCTTCCCAAAGTTTTTTTTTCTTAGAGAAAACTTTATGAGATGCTAGATCAATGACCAAAATAGGAAAAGAGTCCAGTTCTTTAGGGCAACTAAAATGTAGTCAATTACAAAACAAATGAGTATAATAAATTCAGTGCTAATCAGGTATATGCAGAGTACTTATAGCGGATCTATCACCAGAATAGATGAGTAGACAACTCTTTTTATGTAAAAAAAAATGGTATTCTTTTTTTTTTCAACACCCTTTTTCTTTTTTTTTTAAAAAAAGGGTGAAGGTCCTCTCCTTCTGTCTTTATCACATTTTCTCTGTACTCCAGTGGCCAGGTTAAGGGTTTGTCTGCATGCCATAGGCACTTCCTATTGACTATGAAGAAGTGAGGTCTTCTCTGGATCTAGAAGATAGACTGGAGTGAAAATGTCGATGGAAAGGGATGAGCCACGGTAGACATATCTGAAACACTGGATTACAGGTACCCCGCACCCAGAAACAGGTGGTAAATGTAAAATGCTTTACATAGTATTTTAATGAATTATGTAAAGAACTTCCAGACTATATATAGATAAGAGAAAAAATAGATCGACTTTCAAACTAAGTTGTAGTCTAAATGTATGTTTCTTATTAGAAAAACCTCAGGAGAAGTATTATATATATAATAAGAGGTGATTTGGAGCCAGATTTTGTGTCAAATTGCCTCTATCATTCATTATAGTGATTTGCTATTTTTGTATCCCACACAATTGTTTTTTTATGGTTTTCATTTCAGTTTGTCCCTGATTTCATTCAATTTTTATTTTTTGCATGTATCTACCCTCCTTTATTCAGTGTCCAGGATTTCAAGCACCTGATAGAATGTACTGAAGCTCTCTCTGCATATCCTGGTTAGGCTATCTTGGTTTGACCTATGAAACACATTAAAACATCTATAGAATTTATCATATTGTAACATCTATCCTGTGAGAATAAACCTCTTTAAGATCTTCAGCCGTGTCTTCAAGATCTTCAGCCAATCTTTCCCCTGACTACCAAGATATGGGGTTTTTCCAAATGACTCCTGATCATTTCATTTAAGCAGAGCTGAGCCATGAAAATCTTTGTCTATGTCTATGGGAAGCTATGATGGAAAGTTCAGACCAAAACACGCTGTGCTGAAACATAAATGTTCCAAATGCAATAGGCTACTAGTTATGTGTGACTGACATTCCTTATTTTAGACTTATACTTAAGAAAGACATATGTTGATAAATGGAGAAATGCATGAATAAATGGAGAAAAACTATGACATTGTTATAAGAAAAAACTAAACAGTAGGATTTTTGAGGTATAAAATAAACTGTTCTCATTCTGAAGTTAATGTTCATAAGAGGCAACAACAAGTAGAAACAACTCAAAATCAAACTTTACGTTTTACAATTTTACTCCCTGAACCCTTAGAGCCTTTTTTTATTTCTCTACACATAACTAAAGTTTCACTTTAAAAATATGCAATCAGGCAGAGTTTTATTGCAGAAAAGAACATGCAATGTCCCTTAAGCAATAAAACATATTGACCTGCCTGATTGCTCTCTTAAACCATCAATATACCAAACACATTCCGGTTTTCCTGGTAGCTGCCAGGATTGAATAAAGCCCTGTGCAACTGTAAAGGTTTTACAACATCCTAATCCAGCCAATCAAGATGGCAGAAGATCTAAACAAAGAAAAGAAGAAGGAAGATGATGATGGCACCCATGATGGGACAGAGACAGGTGAGTATACACAGGGTTTAGGTCCACTTTAAATTCCGTAGCCTTCAATCTAGTCATGTGATTTCTATTCTCTTCTATGGTAGTATCTTAATGATATGTGAGTATATTTCATTGCAGAAAGAGAGTAAGGTGATGTGTCCATGATGGATTTGGATGACAGCAGGTTGGATGACTCTATCATAGAGGACTGAGTCTACAGGTTTCAGAGCTGTGGAGGAGGTAATTGAACATTTTAATGTAAAGATAGAGTAAAACTACTATGGTAATATATATTCAACTATTACTAAAAATTATTAGGTTTTTTTTTTTAGTTTCCCCACTGTACATCAAAACGTCTCAAACATGTTACAATATAAAATATAATTACATAAATTTACAAATATTAAAATACAATTATATCAATACCATAACAAATTGTTTTAAAGTTATTTTAAATACATCTAACAATATCTTCAAAGCCATGCTCCCCAGGCTTCTGGTCAATCATAAACACGAACCATAATAGAACTTTGTCACCAGAAGATCCATTTTTATTTATAGGGGGCTACTGGTGACAATAAGTTTATTATGATACCTATTACAATTGATAACATTATTTATGATTAATTGGAAGCCTGGGGAGCATGACTTTGAAGACATTGTTGGATGTATTTAGAACCATTTTTAAGCATATTGAGCAACCATCTGTTGCTATAAATGCTTTTTTATTTATTTTAGGTTATTGATATATTTGTATTTATTATTAGTAAAAAAAATTATTTTATATTTCGCAACATGTTTGGGTTGTTTTGACGTGCAGTGAGGGATCTAAAAAAAAGCCCTAATAACTTTTAGTAATAATTGACTATGCTCAATATGAGTTGGGGTTAAACCCTGCTGGTACCTATCTAATGGCATTGATAGTCTATTACTATGATAATGTACCCATGAAAAAAGAACAGAATTTAACAGTAACTGAAGATCTAGTAGTAATATATCCCTTTTATAGACCTTTTTACCAAATGTAATGAAGCATTGATTATTGATTGTGGTTGATTAATGTAGGCATTGATACAAAGGGATCCAAGATATGGTCTTCTAATTAAAGAGGATTGAAGGAATAAATACAACATGATGTCAGTGGATTATTTTTTTTTAAACCTGTACCATGATGCCATGTTAGTAGTTGACAGAAATCCAATGGTGCCATATCTAGATACCTCACTATTGCTATCCTACAATAAAGCAACAGGCATACTCACCACAACTAGGCACAATGAAGAGCCTTAATATATGAGTGTACACATTTACAAACTACAGCCATTTTTTTATTTAATGATCCATGACACCCTAAGTGATTTATTTGTACAACAGGAAATGACAAGTATTCAAAATTACTGTTTGTATTTAGCGATCTACCTATGTGCTGTACATATACATACTTTACGGTCAATAGATTAGTCAATAAAGTTTGTGGTTATTTACGTCTATTAGAAATACCAAGCTGTATGATATTTTGAGACATAGAATAATTTATTATTACACTTCACGTTACTCTAAATGTATTGACTGTTAAAAACAAAGACTAATGGTAAATGTCCAATTGAAAAGGTTGTGAGAATGTTATCAAGGTAAATAATGCTACTACTATGTTTTGCATTCTCCCTACATGCAATCTTACACATTCACAACAAACACAAAAATTGTTATAATACACAAATCACTAAGACATAAGGTTTTAAGGGTTTTAATGTCCAAACTGAAGGCAGCATTAGAACACAGCTCAAAATAATTATTAAATTAATAAATAGGTTTTGATTAAAATACTGACTCATACTGGCAATACCAGTAAGACATGCAAAATAAGTAGTTGTTTATGATGGAAAAAAAAACATCATAAAAAAACTAAAATGTCATAGACTATCCTAAAATTGGATTCTGGGTCAGTCAAGTTCGGGCTGATGCTCTGCAAGGACACCTGATTCTATAATGTAGCGTATGTATCCAGCATGTGAACTATGGAAAAAGTTTGCAGTGCAGGACAATTAGGAGGACTGAATTGCAGTAGAACCAAGGAAGTGAATCATTGGAAATCCAAACAGAAGTATGTAAGTGGAAAATGTCCACAAAATAAGCCAACAAAGTCTGTGTGACTTGGAATGACCCTAGGTGGTGGATGAGAGATTCTCATGCGAGTGCTTAAAAATAATGTTTTGTGGGATAAAAATGATTATATATATGGATGTCCAGTAAACAAACTATAAATGCCTACAAATATGTCATTTTTTTTTAGCGTTTTCGAGGTACAGTTGTCAGGAAATATCACACCCAGCATTTACATGGCAGTATTAACAATAAATAACCACCAGAAAATGCAAGAATAAATCCTACAAAAAATGATGATGTTTTTGCCAACTACGAAATGTGGAAATAAACTCTAAGAATCTTTGTAAACCTAACGTGCAATAAATATTCTTACCTGCCTGATCACTGCATTCTCAGCTTAGCATTGGTAGCTGGGAAACTTGCCCAACCCCAGCTGATCCTGTGGGTGCCAGGACTGCATGAGCTCCCGTGACCCTTCACTGGAGGTATAATATTGGCCCAACCAATCAAGATGGCTAAAGATGGGAACAAGGAAAAAAATGGTTGTTGGCACCCACCACGAAACTGGGTCAGGTGAGTATTCACTTGGTTTAGTTCCTCAATATTTGGGTAACAAGGGCCTTTCATACCTGTTTAGAGAATATAACAGTGACTATTGTCAAGGGTAAAATAGGTCTATGTTATGTAGCTTGACTGGTAATCTTTTTTTCCATTTTCTGATAAAAAAAACTCTAGTAAACTCTATTACTCATTATGTCATATGTTTTGTTTCTTTACCCCAAAGTTGACTTGTGCTTTAAGTGACTCTAAGTATAAGAATGTAAATGCAATCTATTGCAGCTTAGCAGTTCTCAGATAAAGTATACAGACCAAAAAGGAGCAAACAAGAAAAGCGTTTTTGTCAGAATTCACATAAGCATAAATGTGGCAAAAATTATTTTGTCAAGAAACTAAAAAAAGGGGAAAATTGCAACAAATTTAACTAAGCACAACTACAGCACCGTAGAGAGCACTTATGCAGCATTTATTGTCCAGGAAAACTTTCTTTAACACATATAACTCTTGAAGTAAATTTAAAATTTTGACAGGAGGGACTTGAAGGTTTGCCTCAACCTTGTCAAGACGGTGCTAATCATTGTTACCTGCTATTTCTAAGCACTGGAACTTCAAAAAAATTACAAATTTCTTTAGTGCTTTTTTGCTTTTAGTGGTTATCAAAAATGAAGCAAGAAGTTTCCTGTTAAAAGCAAGAGTCAGCATTCTACAGCCAAGCTAGTCTTGCTCAAAAACAAAAACCACTTTTTTGTAACCTGCATGGCAGTTATTGATTAAATAAAACTATACTGTGCAGCAACCAAAAGATAACTGCCAGCATAGCTTCTGGTAAAGTTGTTGATGGGGTGTCCATGCTGAATAATGTAGCTACTGTGACTGTGAAGTTTTAGATATTGTATTACATTACACATTTGAGATCTGTAACATTTTGCTACAGGTAACACCTAATATGAGATACAAAGAAGTTGACATAATTGACTTCTGTTTCTGTATACACCATTTTCCTGGCTGTTATTCTAACCCACTGTATTAGTTCTTTCTGAATCGCCTATCAAATACAAATATTCAGTCTTCACATGCATTCCTATCTATGACTCTGACTGTATTGAAGCAAAAAGGTAAGCACAACTACCAGGCAAATAGCATTTTAAAATAGACTTCACCTATTTCACTCAACATACGCTATGGAACCCCAGTCAACCCAATTTTTAGGGCTAATAGCCACACTGCTATCAACAAAGGCACGGGAGTTCAGACATGTTCACCTATCAATATTCCCAGTGCTATTTTGAAAAAAAAATACCAGTGCTAAGATATTAAATTAAATGCTAAGATGGCTAAGGTGACTAAGAAAGACAAAATATGCAAATCCTTTAGGATATGATTGTGGGTCATACATGAAAGCTATACATGTTGTTGGGTTTTCCAGGAATAGAGCCTGGTTGGCCAGGCAAAGTAATGTCCCCTAGCATGTGTCCTAAATTTGGGAAAGTCGTCTTCATTTCCATATCAAATTCCCAAAAATAGATGTTAAGAATTGTTGGAGAGGGCCTATGGTGGGATATAGAAGCCACCATTTTTTTGAAAGGTTCCACATATCTGCCTCCTCATGAGTACACATGTACATTAGTACCCCTTACTCATTCCCTCATACTCATGGTAAATAAATCTAATTAAACATACTGGGCTTGATTTATTCAAGCTCTGTAACACTGTAGAAGATAGACTACCATGGGTTAAGTTGAGTGATCCAGCAAACGTGGAATGGATCTGGTCTAGGATTGAAAATATTTGCCAGCTAATAGCACATGATTTTTAAGAAATCTATTCCAAGTTCACCCACGATAGTCTATCTTCTAGACCTTTAGAAAAATAAAAAGACATATTTGAAGATTTAAAAATATATATTTATGTCTTTTAAAGTAAATCGATCGTCAATCACAATGTCCAGTGATATACACCCACGTCACTCATGACATGCAATAAACGGCACTGTTATCCTGTCACTATGACAGATCTCCAAAGCTGCAGTAATAGTGCTGAGAATCCCTGTAATATTTTCACAGAATCTCTGGAATCTGTAAATGACAGATTTAGTTGTACTTAGAAATACCACAGGGCATTACCTCAGAGCAGGAGATCTGTCATTTAGCAACACAAGTATAGCATGTGAACATCATCAGTTGGTGGGTCATCATTGGAGGATGCGACTGACGTGGGATTACATCAGGGGACAGAAAAAGACACCATTTATTGTGTTTTGTTTTATTTAAATAAGTATTTATTTCTTGTATATGTACTGTCATTACTCTTTCCAGAAATGGGTAAAGGGGTATTGATGTACTTATTCACCTGTACATATCTAAAAGCTCCATACAAAATTTTTTAAACATAAAAATCCCACAATAACCCAGCAAAGGGGTTCACTACCCAAATAGCAAACAATACAAGTTAAAGTATATTTCACTATCTGTCCCTAATCTCTCCCTCTGCAGGTACTCCAAGCAATTATTCTGATTTATTAAAGCTCTCCAAGACTGGAGAACATAGGCTATCATGGCAAACCTGCGTGAGTCATCAAACCTTGGAAATAATTTGGTCCAGGATTGAAAAAAATTACCAACTAATAGCAAGTGTGTAATGCGCCTGGGCACACAAACCACGACCAACTCCAGATACCCTTAAATCAGGCTTTATTCAATATCATACAGCACAGCAAGGGTTAAGTCCAATAAAGCGAAGTACAGGAGGATAAGGCAAATGCAGGTCAAGAACAATCTGAAGTCAGGGCAGGCAGCAAGCAGAATGGTCAGTAACAATCCGAGGTCAGGGCTGGCAGAGTTCAAGCAAGGTGAGTTTCAGACCAGGTCACTAAGGTAATGACAAACAGATAAACTTTAAACCACATAGAGACACACCCAAGCACACTGTGTTAACAGAGGCTATAGCGGGCAATGGGGTAATGGACAGGCTCTCCTTAAATAGCCAGGATGACCAATCACCTTGCGCCACCTGGCACTGTCTGATGGGAGACTGAGTAAATCCTCTGCAGCTGATTGGCCGCAGGGAATTCAAACTAACTATGTCCCGCCCTGGGGCGAAGCAGCCGAGTGCCACGCCCTCGGGGTGTACAAGAGGGACGCATGGTAACACGCGCACCTCTTCCCACAGTACCCCTAGGACGTGCACTACTTTGCACTTGCACAGTGCTGGGAGCAGGAACCACATTCAAAGGGATGCAAGGGCTGCTGCCTGGCTGATCAGTAATTAGTCCAGGGCGGATCCCTCCGCCTGCAGAGACAGACAAGCTGTGAGCAGAGGAGCAGCCTTGGTTATGCTGCTTGCTACTGAGGGGTCTCCCTCTGTGGCTGGGAACCCCAGGGACACCGCAGGCTCGCAGGGCGGGTAAGTTCCTTACAAAGTGATTTTAGGACATCCTTTCTAGCTTTCCTGGATTACCCAGGTTCTCCCATGATATCTATCTTCTCCAGTCTTGGAATGCTTTAACAATTCAGGCCCAATGCGTTCATACTTATTGACACCATGGCTGGTCCGCCATCCCTCTTTTATTGCTAAGGAGGTGTCTCAAAGCATCATTATTGCCTAATATAACCCTGAAACTACATCCGAAAGGTCAGACATAGCATTAGTTCTTTTAGAATTTGTCCATAAAATTTATACCTAAACTTGATGAACATTTAAACTTGACCCACCCTCCCCCCAAATGTTTTTATTAAATTTGCATGTTCTGCCATTTTACTGTAAGGGGTACCCAACAGGGAAAAACAGTCTCTTTACTTGAAATAGCAAAAAACAATGTGATCATTGCTCCGTCGGCCTTAGAATACACAATGGAGCTCCAAAACAGCAGCTTCTGACAAAGATGATAGGTCAGAAATGGCAAAATGGGTTCTTTAAAATTTCTCCAATAATCACTGACATATATTTGTTGAATTTTGGAACCTGAAACTCTCCATGCTCAATATGAATCCACTGTGCGCCAAATCTGAACCTCATCTATAAAACAGAACGTAACCAAAATTTTAAGAAATTGAGAGCAGGCCGGGTCTTTATTGCAGAGGAGACAAACTATTTCACATCTGCAATAAAGCACACTTATCTACCTGATCGCAATCTTCTGCATAATGTACAGTAAGCTGGAACTCAGTGTACAATCCTGGCACTGCTGGCAGCTGGGAATGAACGTGTAAAGTAATTGCATCACCACAGCCTTGCCAATAGAAACGGCTGAAGATGCCGGAGCAATCAGAAGTGCAAAAAGGGAGGTATGATTGTTTTATTGCAGATAGTCTGTTCCTTTAAGAGTAAGAGACCTGCCTGCTTGCAACTTTTTAACTTTTAGATTTAATTCTACATTATCTGCTTATTACATTTTCAGAATCTGCTTTTTGCTTATTAGGGCTGAATTTTGCTAATTCTCATATGCCCCTAATTCTACACAATGCACCACACAGGGTCTGTCTGACTGCAAACCAACAAACTCTTTGCAGTCTCTAATGACTTGAAACTGTGGGAAACTATGTGATTTGACTTCTTAAGCTTTGATTTTGACTTCTTTATGTGACACAAAAAAAGTTCTGGAGCAACACTTTTTATTCATTCAGACAAGAGAAACTTTTGGTAGTCAAATAGTGATTTTTTTTTTTGGTACTGCTGACATATGCTCTGCTGATATATGTAAAATATACATTTTATTGCTATGCCCACTTTAAATATTGTTGCTGCATAAATAGGAATAAACAGTAACTTATATGCCTTACACATCACATGCTGTATTCTTTTTTTTTTTTCATTTGTGTGTAATACAATATGATATAGCTGTAAAATTGTCTGTTAAGGGCAATAACGCTCATAACATAAATATTCCTTTTGTATTATGTATCATTCTTATAGCAGTTCCTTTTGAAAAGTTGGATCGCAGAAACTTTAAATCCAGTACACTCTCCTATTTACATTTTTTGTATGCTCTTTTGACTGAGAGATGGAACAAATATATTCCCTTGGGTCTCTAGTGAGATAAAATACAAAGCCTAAGGAACTTGTTTACTGTCTGCAATCTACAATTTCTCAAATCTCAACATGTGGAAGGCTTCTGTTCCTCTGCTAGTAATTCTGTATATAGTTGGTCAGCTCACTCACCCATAGAATTACAGTGTAGGGTATGGATGCTAGTATTTCAGACCCAAACCAAGCATAAAAAACACAAAGTAATTCAGTGTCAGCACAAAGTTGACAGCGAATGATTATAACAGCTTCGAATCTTGAAAAAGAGTGTAAATAACTAGGATCCCCTGCGGGCTCACTCAGACTGCATACATAACAACTGTGATGGACAGCCACTAAAGTAAAAAAAAAATCTTCTCGCGCAAAGATACGAAAAAAAACCTGAAACAAGCTTTAACTGTCACCTTTCTGAATATATCAGCTAATTTCACAGAAAGGTAGGAAAACCGCATTTTCTTTTTTCACAAAGCAAAAAAGAGCTAATAGTGGTATTTATGGCGTGTTTTTGGTTACATTTTGATCAGTTTTCGGTGAATAGTTTGAATAGTTTTCAGCTATTCGCTCGAATAGAGCAAAATTATTCGGGTGGTCGAATGTCAAAGTCGAACACCATTAAAGTCAATAGGAGGAAAAATTCGGGTTTTTTTCAGCACTGTGTAGAGTTTCTACAACCTCCAAACAGATGTAAAAAGATACATTATAAATGGATACATAAAAAGATACATGGTAAAAAGATACATTATAAAAGGATACATAACACTATTACATACCCCTGTACTTCACACGAAGATTAAAGAGCACCTCTCACATCAATATTAGGCTAAAGCTAGGTACAGACTTCCAATAATTATTGTTAGAAAATGAACGATTACGACCGATCAACGATTATGCACGATTATACTTGAACAATCATATGGTGCACAATTCTGTACATGCTGTAACAATATGATCATTCAAATATAATCCACCAACAGCGTCCACACGCTAGATACAATCGTTTGAACGATGCAGGGAGGGACATGTAAAGGAGAAAGTGTACCGCAGAAACATGCACAATCACTGAACGATACTGTACACACGATAGATAGTGAAAGATCGTCGGCCAATCAGATCCACCGTGGCGGTCGTTCATTTCCAACGACAATCCTCGTTCGTCGGCGTCCTTGGTCACTTTTTTTTGGCCAATCGGTTGTTCATCGGTCGTTCGTCGGTCATTTCTAACGATAATTATTGGACGTGTGTATGCAGCTTTAGTCTACATGGACTGTTTTCCCAGCATTTAACCTAAAGTTTTTTAAAGCCCATGTTTGAAGTCCCCATGCATTCCAATTGGCTAATCTACACCAGGACGTTTCCTTCAGGCTCGTTTTGAGCGTTATCTTAAACATTGCTTGCAACATTTAAAAAATTAAAATGCGGGAAAACGCTGCTATTGATCTCAATGGAGGCTTTTTCAAGCGGTTTTAAGCTTTTATGAAAGCTTCCAATGGGAAAACAATGGGGGCTTTTAAAAAACATTTTTAGCAGGACTTTGGAATCTGGAAGCCCCCTTTAATAAGGAGACTCCCAGATCTCCACCATCCCACCCTGGGTAATGAGTACAGGGGTACATAAATCCCCTTACTCATTCCCTGAAAGGGTTAAAATATAATTAAAAAATAGGACAAGGCTTTAATGTTAAATTATTTTATTAATGTGTGTGTGTTTGTGTAATTAAACTTTTTTTTTTTTACAGGTTATCCCAATGACAGGATGAATTCCAGGGTTGCAATGAACAGAGCCCTGGAAATCCTCCTGAGAGTGAGGGATCTCAGGGCACTAGGGGTTAAATGAGGACAAGCCTCTCCATTCACTCCTAGTGCTTTGGCTGAGGTTTTACATTTCTCAGCCATTCAGCACTAGATATGAATGGGGAGACTTGTGCCGATTCATCCCTAGTGCTCTGTGATTGGCTGAGAAATAGGAAATCCTGATGACAGCTAAAACATCATCAGGATTTCCCTTTCCTCAGGCAATCAGGGAGCAGAGCAATCAACAGAACTTTACTATGCTGACAGCTCTGCTCCCCTGATCGATCCTGCAGCCCTAGAGGAGCTGTGACATGTTCTGTATCTGTAATACATGTCACAGCTCCTCTAGGGCTGCAGGAGCGATCAGGGGAGCAGAGCTGTCAGCATTGTAAAGCTCCGCTGATTGCTCTGCTCCCTGATTGGCTGAGGAAAGGGAAATCCTGATGATGCTTGAGCTGTCATCAGGGTTTCCTATTGCTCAGCCAATCACAGAGCAGTAGAGGTAATGAATGGAGATACATATCTCCATTCAACCTCTATTGCCCTGGTATTGCTTGCGGTTACAGCTAAGTGAAGGCACGTGCTTTCAATTAGGTGTGACCGCAAAGTTCCCACGGTCCGGGAATCCCACAATGACATTATGATTCATAATGTCATTTTCGGATAACCTGTAAAAGATAAAAAAAGAACAGGTTAAAATAAAAACACATACAAATAAATTCATTTAAGATGTCGGGTCTATCCGAATTCGAAGAGCCATATTCGGGTCGAATATAGGGACAACCCGAATTCGAACATCAACACTAGTCATGACTATTTACCCCATTCACTTATTTAGGTAGTAGAGTTTATTCACTTTGCTAACCAAATGTTAACATAGCAGAATGAGTTAACCTTATCTTACCTTAGTAATTAGTTTAATGCTCACTTAAAATTGAGTATTGCTACCTCCCCTCCACATACATGTGTCTCTGTTTTTTTCTAAAACAAAATCTAGCAAATCAAGGTTGCAGAAATCTGCTTTATTGTAACCTTGTAATAGCAACCTTCTGTGCATAAATAAATGGCGTACTCCAACACTTATGGTTGGTTGGGTAAACAATTGATAATTTAAAGGCTATTGGAGCTATTGGTATCTTTATTATTAACTTGTATTTTTATAGCGCCAACATATTACTCAGCGCTTGACAAAGTCCATAGTCATGTCACTAGCTGTCCCTCAAAGGTTCTCCCAATCTAATGTCCTACCATAATCAAATGTCATTAACACAGTCTAAGGTCAATTTTGGGGGTAAGCCACTTAATCTAACTGCATGTTTTGGGATGTGGGAAGAAACCCAAACAAGCATGGGGAGAACATACAACTCCTGCAAATAGAGTCCTGGCCAAGATTTGTACCCTGGACCTAGCACTGCAAGGGCAAGTTTGATTAGTTTGAACATTGGTTGTTATACTCCAGAAATAATACATCATTTTTCTAAACAGGCTGCAAATTTGTTTCACCCACAGAATATACCTGGCCATGATAATCAATAAGTATGTCAGTTCCAGCTGGAATATCTTTTGAAGTCACAAATTAATTTACTATTGGTCAACACAAGTCCAGTGAATATGGAACATGTGCTGTAGGTGGAAATGGCATTTGGTGCAAGTGTGATGATGGTGTAGGATACATCTTGCTGTCCACAGCTAATGTAAAAATGTAAAGGCTTGGAAATAACTGTCACCCCCTAACCCACACCTAACCAAATTCCTTCTCTTGTAGCTTTCTTCTCTTTTTTACAACTTTGCTACTTTACAACTGTCCTCCTCTAACCCTACCAAAAAAAAAAACGAATAGATAAAAGCTGACCTTCTCCTTCAAACTCACAACCGCACCCTTCTCCTCAACCTTTCCCCTAAACACATACAAAAATTAAAAAAAAACTTCAATAGCGGTTGCAAATGACAGATACCAACAATGACACAGTAAAAGAAGAGGACTCCGCCCAAAAAACCTTACAATCTAAGAGGTGGAGGAAGTAACACACACAGTAATTAGAAATCCTGTGCCTTATGCTTCCCAATATCATGCCATGATCAGGGCACCTTTTAAATGGCACTACATAAAGACAAAAGTTCTGATTTTAATGTTACAGTGACAGATGCCTAATTTAAAGTCAAATTTCACCTCTAGCATGCCAATTTTTTTACGACTACTAAATTCTTTGTATCCACTGTCCCACCAAACTGAAAATAAGAATGTATAGGGAACACAAAAAGCATGGCTGTTTAACTCATATCCTTTGCTTACCTGACACAAGGCTCATACTAAGGGAAAAGCTTTTTCATTTGAGAGGGATAACCCAAACACTGAACATATGGACAGCTTCTGCTGGCAGGCTCCTAACCAAACAAAATTAAAAGGAAACAATGAGGGAAAATGTATCACTTAACTTCTGTATATGTTATTCATTACTATTAGACCATAAGCTGTACAGGGGTGTGTTTGGTATCACATAAAGTGCAACCCTAAGGAACCAGTAAAATAATGCAGTCACGAAAACCAAAAACAAAGAGTCCATTTAACTTCCCCTAGCAATGCTCCTTAAGTATGACGTTAAGGTAGAGAAGTGTAATAAATAAACTGAACTCTACCACAGAGTATGTAAAAGCTGGAATTAGGAATCAGTGTCTAAAATATTACAGAACACCAGGTTCCTTACAGTTTTTAAACATTGAAGAATAATTTAATAAGTTTCATTTGGGAGAAAAAGTTCTAGTACAGGTAGTCCCCGAGTTAAGGACATCTGACATACGGACGACTCCTATCTTAGGGGGCAGTTCGCATGACTTGCAGAAGAAATCTGATCTGAAAGCTCTTGTAACTCTTTAATGACCAAGACAAACTAATATGTTGAGACAAACATCTGTCCTAATAGCATTTATTAAAATATTGACCAGTTCTGACTTACATGCAAATTCAACTTCAGAACAAACCTGGGACAGTCCCTATCTCGTATGTAACCTGGAGACTACCTGTACTAGATAAGAAACACATGTTATATTAGAAATGTTTATGTTTTGCTGTAGCATTTCTTTATTCATTTATTTATTATGAATATATTTATATATTTTTGCATTTTTAAGTATTTTTCTGCACCATAATTACCTTATGATAAAGTTGTATTACATTATCTTCTCATAGACTGTTTTGATATTATAATTCAATAAGCATTTCAAGCTGCGTCTGAAATACCAGTAGACTCATTACATATATTTTCTGCTTCCTTTGTGCAGCCCATTTAATTGTGTCAATATTTTTATGCATTATGTTTTTTTGCAAACATTATGCTCATAAATAAGAGAAAAATATTCACTTGCCCATGAACTAATCATGTCTTTTAGACCTTTATTATATCATGTATTATTTAATTACAATAATCAAAGTCTTTTGAAGGTAAAACAAGATTAAAACATGTTTGCTTTATTGTATCTATATATCTAATGTACATTTTATATGTTAGCTTTACATTAAGAATTTATAAAGCATTGACTGAAATGCTAATTTTTACAGGCATTCATTTCTTTTGTAATTAGTACATCTCTGTTACAGCACTCTGACTATGAGAGATAATATTTCAGTTTTTTAATTAGGTTTTAAAGAATAATTTATTGAACAATTATTGGATTACACTATTTTACCTAAGAAATAATGAAGGAAGTATTTTAATGAGAAATATAATCGTTATTAGTAAATGATGTACTCAACTGACAATTAAATACTAAACGGCAATCATCTGTATGAGAAAAGGATCAGCCTTATCTAGTGAATTTGTTATCACGGAGCTTTTTTCTTTTCTTTTTAAATAAATCACATTTAAGAAGGTGTCCAATCCAATTTTCAGGACTTTTTTTAACCAAAAAAAAGGAAAAGAAGGTAAAAAAAAAAAAAAGGTCAACCAAATGTAAATAAACTTATTAGGTATGTTATTTCTTGAAGCAGTCATATCTGCTTATCTTGTAAAAATGTTTCACTTTCTGCTAATTCTCCTATTTGAAGAATATTCACAGTTTGAAAACAATGGACAGTTTCTAATGATGAAAAACCTTCAAAGAAAACCTAGTAGCCATAGGAAATGTCATCTTAGCCCAGACAGCAAATAAAGGGGAACTTTGAAGCAAAGGTAAACTGAAAAAAAAACTCAACCCTCCGGAGCTTTTTCTGACCACGACGATTAAGACAGAAGGGGAGTGGTTTTACCTTACTTTAAACCTCTTCCCCCCAAAAAAGGTAATTGTCTACCCTTTTATGTAAGATAAAAACTTTAGTTTAGGTCCGCTTTATGGGTTTACACCTTCACATGTGTAAGGCCATTGATCTCTCCACAAAGAGTCCCGAGGTCTCGTGCCAGAACTGGACGGAGCGGACTGGACAGCAGACATGACTGTCTTCTTCCTTCTTCTTCTTATGCCACCAGATCCTGCACTGCGCAGGTACAGAATCTGGTGATGTGACTACCTGAAACTAAAAAAGAATGTACTGACTTTACTGCAAATGCGTAAGATCTGCATTTTTGTACATTCCAGAAAAGTGGTGGTAAAGTCGAAAAGGTAGGTTCTCTGCAAACAATTTAAAATAATATATTAACAATATATTTTTTATATTTATTTTTTTTAAAAAAGCTCATTTTTCATTGTATAGAAGAGTTACTTACCTTTCTAAATAATGTACAAATGTGGTTATAGGTCCACTTTACTATACTGAGGTTTGACACAGCCTTCTGAATTTGAATGTAATTTTTTTTTTTACTCAGAAATAAGATATTGTTTGGAAATGCCACCTATTGTTCTTTTGAGTCATACATTGTTTAATAATTAATGATAAAAGTACTTTAAGGTGTCAGCTTGCCCTTTTAGTACTACAAAGTATAAGTAACCGGACTTATAAATCAAAAAATAGCCATGAAACATAAACTAGCAATCAACATTCTTTAACAGAAGTTATATAGATATAAACCCACCCGTGAAGAGCACCGTTTTAAATATTTAGAAGTCTGCTGGGAAACCAAACAGCACTGACACGGGTTAGTACCAAGCCAACTTCATTTCATTAGCACTCCATGGAAAGGGTAGCAGCCTGCTAACTGTTAAGGTTCACAGCAAGCAATTGTCTATGATATATGATATCAACAGTATTTGATATATACACACAATCCATTTGTCCTACATAAGTCATACATTTATCTTGTACATTTTCTTAAATAATGTAAAGCATTTTTTAAAAACTTTAATTATTTTATTACATTTATTATGCATTTTAAATTGGCAGTTTCAATTAGCATTTTTTTCTGTTTTACTGCTTTGTTCTTTTTTTTGTCTTAAATCTCCCCAGTCTGTTTATGTCAGGTGGCTAAGATCGTGCTTGTTAAAGATCTGCAACACTTTAACAAAATGATTATTTATTTAGCAGTTTTATGTAACCTTGTCATTGATAAGTAGTCTATTAATTTGTCAAGGGACAAATCAACACTAGTTATTTTTCTACTGAATATTAGACTCTATGCTGCAGTTTGCTTGAAACCGCTTGCTACTTAATTATAAATTACAATCCTTCTTTGCCTTTATTAATTGATATCTTTACTTGCATTTTCATAGTGGGAAATAGGTCACAGATTTACGAGTCAATGTATAACTACAATATTTATTTAGTCTCTCCTCTTAAGCCCTCTGGCAAGAGATGGGAATTTAAAAATGGTATTTTACGAAAGCCTTTTACCAACTTGGTAATTGATTTGGTGTTATAATAAAGAATATATGGGGTATTTCCAAACAGGTTATTTTAAAAGTATAATTATTTGCAATATCAGTGTGAAATCTAGCACGTAATACAGCATGACTTTTCCTCAAACATGATGACGGTAAATCTCTAAAGGTGAGGATTGTCTTCTGTCATCCAATCTAGGGCTACGTACACACGTGCAATTGTCTTAGTTAAGGATTGGAGACAAGGTGCACAGAGACATGGCCACCCAAAGAGGAACCCAACCAAACTTAAACAAATCAAAAAGATCCTTCCAAACGACTGCACGATGCATGAATGAGTGCTGTACATACATGCTCTATGGAGAAGGGGAAAACCACGCAGTGGCATTGTGATCGTTCGTCATCCAACATCCGTGGATCAGCCAGGAGAGTCGTTCAGACGATGGACAACTAGCACTGTACACATGCAAGATTCTTGTCCGATATCAGCCCTGAGCCGATTATCGGAGAACCATTGCACGTGTGTATGTAGCCTAAGGCAGATGAGATTGCTCTATGCATATCCCAAATAAAAAAATTAATTTTTAAAGTTTAAAGTACAAAAAAGTGCATTTTGCACTTAACCAAGTAGACCAGTGTTCACCTAGTCAATTGCAAATAATAATAAAGCTGATTTATGAAGAGAAAAAGTCCCCCCTTTCTCTCTACCCTCCACACCCCCAATTAATCCCCATCTTTTAAGGTTGAGTTCCTCTTTGGGTGGCCATGTCTTTGTGCACCTTGTCTCTAATCCTTAACCAAGACAATATCATCACGCCCTCTAGTGGTGCAGTTACTTTGTAGTAGACCCTCCCACTGAAGTCACATGAACAGTCATCATCAAAATCAGATTAACTCACTGAGACCTAGCTCCAGATGTGATGGCTGTGGAAGTGAAAGAATCACTTCAATTTTAATATTAGAGGGCACTATAAAAGATAATTGGAGTTTGTGGACATCTGACCATCTTACTTATGAAAGCTTGTAGGACATCCTATTCCTAAATTATTGGAATTAATATGGAGTGCAATATTCTATGAAGGCTTTTCAACAGGATGTTGGTGTGTGTCTGTGTTCCCATTAGGCCAAGATAGCATTTGTGAGGTCAGGAACTGATGATGGACAAGAAGACAAGGCTAACAAATAGTATTTTAATTCATCCCAAAATAGTTGATTAGGGTTAAGTTAAGTACCCTGTGCAAGCCACTCAAGTTCCTCTACACTTGTTTTCAACTCCAGTCCTCATGGGCCAGGATTTGCATGCAGTTTTAGTATTTGCAGAAATTTAAGTTAGGAATAGTTTACAATTAGTCAACAATTGTTGGAACAGAAGAGCCCTCCCAAACAGCTAGCATAAGGATGAATGTGTAATGTTTTCCAAATGTCTTTGTATGCTATACATTGGGAACCTATTACTAGGAACACATACGATTAATCCATAAGATTTTGTCGATATAGTATGTGTTATGGTCAAAGGAGGCCCCATTTCCCAGAAAGGATTTATTAAAGCAAAATGGTTTTCAAATCTTTATTCGTAAATATATGCAACAAAAACTTAAAACTTTTTAGTGCTTTTTGATGGTGGTGGCAATGGTAAGTTGACAATTATTTACGACAACTTCTGAGGTATTGTAAAAGAATCAAGGTTTTATTCATGCGTGGGAAACTCACAAAGAAGGTTGGGACTGTCCCTTCCTCTGTCTGCGAGAGTCTCTGAAAACTTAAACCTAAGAGTCTATATTGTATCCTTCAGTTCCTTGCGTCACCGGGCATCCAATTCTGGGTTGGTCTTTTCTTTAATTTGCCTGGAGACAAGACGAGTTGTTGTTTTACTTGTTTTGCTGCCGATGCACATTCCACTCTCGTTAGTTTTCTTGGGGGGGTTACAGTTTCTATGGTCTCCTTATCTGCTGGTTTCACTTGCACAGTTTCTATGGTCTCCTTATCTGCTGGTTTCACTTGACCAGGTGCAAGGCCAAGGCGCCTCCGGGAACAGAAGTAAAGAACACAAATAGCCGAGTTAGTCATTTTAAAACAGAATAGCTGAGTTAGTCATTTTGAAACAGCATAACTTAGTTTGAGTTAATTCTCACTATACTTATGGCTATATAAATTTTATATACATTCACAGTGGCTAGATGGTTTGCAGGCTGGGGATTTTTTGTATTGAATTTTCCTTATTCTGGGAAATGCACTTTTCATGTACTTCTTACTTTTTTAAGGCTGGTTATGTAGTAGTAGTCATTTTTATTTTGAGTTTTTAAAGGTGGTCAACGACCTACTTACCATATTGTGTATGTAAAAACTGAGAGCAATAATGTTAAAAGTAGAGCAATCAAACAGGAAAAGGAAGTTCTGTAGACTGAATATGAATGCTTTAGGATGGCAGGTTTCTATAATTTCCTATGCAGCATTGTTCAGACACAGATAGGGCAGTTTTTGGGTCCAGATCGGATATGCTGCATACTGACAAGAAGCATTACACATAATATAGGAAAAGAAGTTAAAGTGATGGATGTTCAGTTTGTTAATGCTACATTAGCCCAATCTATTGAATTGGGAGGGGACCAGGCTGTTATCGTAACGGTCCTCTCCTCTTTCAGTGTCACTGTCTGTATCTGTCTGTCATTTGCCGGCCGGCTTCTTCTTCTCCGTCCGTAGCGTGTGCGTGTCCCTCGGCGATGACGTTGGCGCGGGAAATTCAAATTGAAACTCATTCAAACACATTTTGTATTGGATTGAATACAAACTCCTGTATCCAATCGAATACAAAATAATTGAAAATAAATACAAAGTATGTAATTGGTAAATTCAAACTCTCATTTTGTATTGGATTGGATACAGGAGTTTGTATTCAATCCAATACAGGGTGATCCAGCAAACCTGGAATCGGATTTCTTCAAAGTCCTTTGCTATTTGCTAGCAAATGTTTTGAATCCTAGAGGAGATCCATTCCAGGTTCAATGGATCACCCAGCTTCACTGATGAAAATGTATCCTCTCCAGCCTTGGAGAGTTTTAATAAATCAGGGCCTGTGTCTCTGAGTGGAGGCAGTTATGTTGGTAGAGGTAGAATATAGCTTTTTCATGTAAGATCCTCCTGTAAGGAAACAAATGCACAGCATTGATCCAAGATCCCATTCAAGTTTCGATTTCAAGGGCCTGTGTACTCACACACAATTGACACTTTTAGGTGTATCTTCATATTTTTTCAGGTCCATTTTGTTGCCGACATTAAAAGATCTTCGGAGACAATATGAACCAAATTAGGATTTTGCATTTCCAAAATTGCAAAGAAGGATTACATGAGCTAAAGAAAACCCAAGACAAACAATCATATTCCTTACTCTTATCTTTTCACAGTACAGAAGTCCTACATTATTCTGAAATGTAACCCTGACACCATAACCCAACGTTGCTCTTGACTTTCTGCATCAGCTGAGTAGTTTGTCTCATTTTTTTAAAGAGAAAGTTGACATCTTCATCAACACTTTGCAGCCTTTTTTTTTGCATAGCTACCCAAACTTCATCTTATCTTTCCCTGCTTTCTCTCTAACTGAACAAGGTTGTGTATTGACTTCTCCAATTCTGACTACCTGTTTCCCTGACCCTATAACAATCCCAATTCACCCTTTATATATCCTTCATAAATTCTATTCAATCATCTCTGTCTTAACACCCCAGTGCAACCATTTTCTTTATTGTTGTGTCTTTCTTGCTATGTTTAGGCATAGTTTCATAATACCAATGGTTAAGAAATCTAGATCCTGCTAGCCTATCCAATTACTAGGCTGTCTTTCTTCTTACCTTCTCTTCTAAACTTTTTTTTTTTCTCAGACATGGTGTTTTACCTCACTAATGACTCCCTGTTGGATTAATTCCAGTCCGTTTAGCCACTAAAATGGACCATGTCAAATGGACCATAGTCCTCTACTCTGGACCATCCTCTGCTTCTCCAGATCCTTTTTTCTTACCTTTTCTCCTATCCAAGACATTCAATAGCACAAACTTTATTACCACTTCCTCCCTGCACCGCCATTGTGTACGCACAATTCTGGTGTACCTGGTGGTACATGGTGTACCACATTCTTGAACATATCTCATCTTCTTATAAATCTATAGTTTTGGTTTTATCAGCTTGTTTGGCTTCCAGTATCACCTATACGCTGGTAACACCCAAATCTAGCTCTCTGCAGATTCATCTGTTTGAAACATAAAAATAAATGAAACATATAAATTTAACATATAAATAAATAAATAACACACAATTAATTGATTACTTCTTGAGCTTGTTGTTTAGGTAACATTTATGATTTAGCCATCTTTCTCTTACTCTTACTAAACCTCCCATAAACACACTGACCATTTCTAGTTGTTTTTGGCTAATAATATCTCACACATTTGTATTTTCCTTACTCAATTAAAATGAATGTTATAATGTTGGTATATATTAATAATTATTTTATATTCAGGAAATAAAATCCTGCAGTAGTGTGGGTTGCTAGTTTTGACATGAGGATTGACACTGTAAAGTATCAGCAGCACACTGTTGGAGTAGCCTGTCTGCAGAGAACAGCCATAGTGGACTACACAAGTTTCTGTATTCAAAATCCAAAATTATACTGAAAAGTTTCAAGTTTCTTTTTTAGTTGACACTGGTGTGTATTATTATAGTAGGGAAATTAGAGTCTGAGCTTAATTTGGGGGAAAAGATTGATTATTAGCCAGTATCTATCAAGTGCCAACAGATTACGCAGTGCTTTACAAAGTTCATAGTCATGTCATTGTCCCTCAAAGGGGTTCACAATCTAATGTCCTTACCTTAGTTATATGTCACTAACGTATTCTAAGGACAATTTTTGAGGGAAAGCTGATTAAGGTTACTGCATGTTTTTGGGATGGGGGAGGAAATCGGAGTAGCCAGAGGAATCCCACATAGACACAGGAAGAACATACAACCTCCTTGCAGATAGCGTCCTGGCCAGGATTTAAACCTTGGACCTAGAGCTGCACAGGCCAGAGTGCTAACCACTAAGCCAACCATGCTGCCCTGAATGAATGATTCTACATATTCTGTAAGAAACACTGCGCGATATGTGGGTGCTATATACTGTAAATACTGTTTATTTATATATCATTCAAATTAATACTTAATACTAATTCGTTACTATATATTCTAAACTCTAATAATCTGCCTTATTGGAGACGAAAAAGCATAACAATGACTGAAAATATATGTATGAATGTTCTAACCCTCCAAAGGTCCGCAGAGAGGCTCAGTATATTACATTCAAACAGCTTTAGCCTAATCATTAAATAGCATTACTCTACATTTTTAAGAATAGTTACAATTCTGCTAACTGTGTACCGAAAGTGTGACTGTAGGGATGTAGACTTAACATTTTTACAATAATTTGGGTCATTTCCAATCAAAATTCAAATCCAGATGTCAGTGATGAAGTGCCTTTAGGCAATCAAAATAACTGAATATGTCACCTTGTCCTCCTAACGATCCCTACATATTTAATATACACATAATAAAAGTAAGTGCTTACCCAAGCAGGACTGGTACATATGTTTACTAAGCCTTATTTCTACAAATTGCTACAAGTACAATATAAATTGTTGGCATTGCTGTTACATTGTAAATGTAAAAGATGATAACGTTCCTGATGTAATTGAGTAATGTACTTGCAACGTTTGACTGGTTTAATCAGCATACCATAAATAAGTGACCCCTGTGTTGTTTATTTCCTTCCTTTATAAATTGCCTATTGGCTTTTTTTCTTTTTGTCATTAGATTAAAACAATGCAAATAAACTTGCTTTTGTCACAATTGCATTTTCCAAACCTATTCTACCCTTAAGGATAAGTCATGACCCCTGGGTATGTATAATACATGCATGTATGCTGATGGCATTATGATTCGTCTCCTATTGTTACCCTAAGGGGCAATAGCTTTTTGTTAACATTGGCAATTTTAGTTTGTATTCATTTTATTATCTTTTTAATGGGTTTCAATAATTTGTGTGCTCAGAGAATAGGTCATTTGCTGAACAGTAAATTATGACAGAATGACTACCGAAATAGTTATGAGTTATAGTTAAAAGGAATTTATATACGTTACATTTAAATAACTACTTTGCACTCAAATATTATTAACCTCTTTCATGTTGTATGCTATGTAAAATAAGTTAGCTTGAAGCACAGAAGATATGATCGGCAGATGAACACAGAATATGTAGAAAGTGTTCATTATTTTAAGATTCGTATGTGTTGTATGGTATATGGTGCCAGCTAATTACAAATATTGCTTCGACTGCTATAATTCATTGCATGCAAGTTTTTTTTGAGATGTGGTGGTGTTTGTTCCATATATATAATTTTTAAATTTTCTAATATATTTTTGTTCCCATCTTACTATAAAGTTCTTGCTTACAACTGGATCTTTGTATTGTCTCCTATCGTAACCAATTTAAAAGTGCAAAAATAGGTCAAAAAGCAAACAGTTTAAGGCCATGTGAATTTTTTTATCTTTTTTTAAATGAATGTATTAACACGAATACATTTATTTATTTACATTAATTTTATTGGCATGTCTGCTGATTATGATTCCTAATAAAAGCAGTAATACCAAAATTTAGTACCTTAGGTCTATACTTGAGACAATGTAGTTTTCATGTTGTATATATATATATATATATATATATATATATATATATTTTTTTTTGTATATAAAAAGTTTGTTTGATTTTCATGAGTTTTACAAGCTTTATCAGTTATATAGAATAGCCAATGGGGAGTTTCTCAGTGGTCCTTTCCCTCTATTTTAATATATAGTAAAAGGAGTGCAGTGTTTTAATGGGTAGGCCAACTGATAGACTTGCAATGAGAGAAGATGCAATATGGTACAGCTGCAGTGTTTCACTGCAACACAAAAATATTCTAACATGGTTGCACCCATCTACATATGAAATTGCATAAAAACAAAATGGATATATAGCATTGTGAATATAAACATGTAGTCCATTGACTATAGCATAAGGTAATAAAAAAAGGTTTAAAACAGAACTGCGGCTTCAGACAATATTGTTTAGAGCCAAAATAGAAAATCAATGTGCATTAAAACACCTACAGGTGACATGGTAGACTAAAATGTGGGTGTGGCTACGATAGTGAAGGCCTTCCATACTGAATGTCAGATTGGGGTAAGTGTGCATTTGTGCATAAAGATAGGACAGACAAAGACAAATGAACTTTGTTTAAGGCCCTTTGAAGGCTCAGATCATAACTTCAAGCTGGGATCCTAAACTTTAGTCTTTAATGATATAGAGTTTGGGATTAAAAGTACCATTTCTGTGTTTGCAGATGACACCAAACTATGTAATAGAATTATGTCCATACAGGATGTCTAAATTCTACAAGCAGACCTGGATGTACTGTTTGATTGGGCAGCCAAGCGGCAAATGACATTTAATATGGATAAATGTAAAATTTTGCACTTAGGGGCTAACAACATGCATGCTTCATACTGTCTAGGGGGAATACATTTTTGGGGAGTCAGAAATGGAAAGGGATCTGGGGGTTCTGGTATATCATAGACCTAATAACAGCATGCAATGCCAAGCTGCAATATCTAAAGTTAGTAAAGTACTTTCTTGTATTCAAGGACTGCAGAGATGGAGACATTATCCTGCCCCTGTACAAAGCATTGGTCACAAAAAGGACATTGTTTAATTGGAGAGAGTGCAGAGAAGAGCAACTAAACCAATAAAAGGAATGGAGGAGCTCAGCTATGAGGAGATATTAGCTGAACTGAATCTATTCCCCTATGAAAAGAGACATTTAAGGGGGGGTCTGTTTAGGTAAAGCAATTGGAATAGGTAATGGTTTCATCAGTTTACAACTTGGATAAGTCCATATACAGTCAATGTTCGACAACTTGAACAACCTGGTAATTACCCATTACCACCTGAGTAGGGGACACAACTATCCATGCTCTGTGTAACAACAGTAAACAAGAGAAATTACAGTATACAAGGAGCCCTGAAGGAGAAATAAAGAGAGAGGAAAAGGTTTGGGTAGGGGGGAGTAGGGAATAGGTCATGTAGAAACTGATGTCAGCACAGTTATCTGCACACAATTCTCTAACAGGCAGCAGCAAATTAAGTCAAGAATGGTTTACAAGGAGTTAGAAAAAGTCTCTTGGTTTATACTTAAATCAAGCCTATATGTGGCCCTCATCACACTTGAGTTTAGGACCTCTGACTTCCAGCAGTTGAATGTAGTGGTGGGGAGCAATGAGTAATGTTAGTGCTATTTAAATACTGTTTTTTAATTATTAATATTTGTATTAATATTATTATTGTTATTAGTATTATTAATAATAATAATTGTAATAATAAGAATAAGAATAATATTAGTAATTCCTAGTACAGACCACTGAACAACCTCAGAGACTGGTATTAGCGTGAGTTACTGGCTGCAAGATACAGCTGGTGCTGGTCAGATAGTTCTGACCCCAGGATGAAAAAGCTCCAACAAGAGTCAGAATCAAGTCCAATTGGAGCAATTCTGACCTCAGATTGGGACTTCAAGCAAACTCTGAGCAATCCCATTTCTTGATCTAAAATGTATTTACTCGTCACTGACAGATGTACAATAAAAGCTGTCATCATTTGTGTCCTGATTGGCTAAACCATACCATAACCTTTCAGTAACAACAATGTGGTGACTCTTTAAAAAAACACAAGTTCCCGTCCATAATTTCTGAATCTGGTCAGATGCCCAGACATTTGCTGTTCTGAACACCTTTAGACACAAACCGAACCAGTTGTGGTTATCTCACACACTGACATCTGGAACCTTCAACATAAGTAGACATATTCCATGCTGTAAGTGAGGAATGAGCAGCAAAAAACTGATGAGGTCACCTGTCTTTACACTATTTTTCCTTCATACATCAGCATGATAATTTACCAGAACATTAGCATGCAGCACACCTAATTTGGCATCCAACCCTGCCTCCTCTTTTACCTTAGTTGTTAAAGAGTCTGTTACCAAGTCAAACTCAACTCTAGTTACTTTATAAAAACAAACATTTAATTATGTATTAATTTCATTTATTTGTGTCCTTGAAATGTGCCTGGAGTTCAGCTTTAATAAATATATTTTGTTGATATTTGTTTAAATCACCGGTAGGGTGACGAAACCTAGCACTGGGAGCACAGGCTAATTGTGGAAGTCAATTTATAAGAGGTCCAATGGACATTTATGTCAGTTCATTTTGCCTTCGTAAATATCAGCAGATGAGCAGCAAAATTATTCCTAATGGCATCACACATCACTAAAAAAAATGCAGAATAAAGAGACACAACTCTAAGGACATATGTGTTTCAACTTCAGAATTACAACACGCTGAGGTAATTTACCATCAATTAGAATCTCAGTAGCACTACCATTCAAATGAATTTACTACTTGCCTTGTAATTGTCTTTCATGGAAGAACCAAAAAATTCTCCTATGATTCATCATATTTATTTTTGTTTCCTCAAGCAACATCTTTTATTAGTTGTGTGCTCAGTACAGAAATTTAATTTCTGCCGCAGAACAACAAAGCAGTTGATTATTATTATTGAGGATCTGGTACAGCACGGAGTGAAATAAAATCTATAAGGCATTAAAATGACAGATTAGAAAAGAGCTGTATTCATTTACAAGTGTTAGAACATAATGTTAATGCTTCAAAGCATAAAATGAAAATCAACTCTTTTACAGTGCCTCACTAATACAGCATGACAAACCTTGAAATAAAATAGACTACACTTTAATAGATGGCTACAAGGAAACCCATACTGACTTTTTGCATATTTAACTTATTTTCATTACCATTAGGCTGAATTCACATGGAGAGGCTAGCGGGCAGTCAATCTGCCCCTTTGACCCTCGCTATCCACAGAAGTTAGTGCTTAACTTCCCCTAGTTTCCCACACGGACAAGCTTTTATCCCTTTAGCATATGCATTCCTGGGGGTAAGTGTTAATCACTGGGAATAGCAGGTGATAAAGAGGTGGGGCTGCCATCTGTCAAACACTCAATATGAATTCACCTATGAAAAATATTGCAGAGTTTAGGCATAGTATTACTAAACTGTAAAAAAATATACTGTAGGGCCCCAGAAACCAGTAGCTGCAGTGGATTACTGCACCGGATTGCTGGTCAGATAATTATCTCCTAACAAATACTTTGCAAAGCCCATGAATGAGATATTATAACCAAAATATATGGAGACCGGGCATAAATTTTAAAAAAGTAGCTTCTCTGTAAAAGTTCACATATAGCTGGAAAAAGTTAAATTGAGTTAACTACAAAGCCAGAATCACTAAGAGAAAAAAAAGAAGGTCAGAGGGACCTGTGAGATTAGCATTGTGATGCTAATGAGCTATGATATGATGCAAAAAAACCCTGTTGGCTTTAAACACATACTTCCTGCCTATACTTTCAATTTATAAAAAGCCAATAGAAAAAAAAGGTTTTCATTCGGTGCTGGTGAGGGAGTTGACTAACCAAAAATCTCCTCCCAGGTGAATCTGCACATAAATACGACTGCAGATATCGAACCAGCATTATTCGCCTCAAACCCATGGTAGTGGTGAACCCGAACATCATCTGTATTGTTTGATAGTGCAAAAGGTGAGAGGATTTCATGAACGGGATCTCAGAATCTTTGGGATGTAGTAAAAGAACCTGCCAAGATTCTAATGTGTCAGTGATTGTAATGCTTTAACACTTAATCATCAGTTAGAGCAGGCCAGCATTAGTTCCTTTTAATCATCATTTAGAGCAGGTCAGCAGTAGTTCCTTGCCCTTTGAGTGACACATGGCTCTCTGAACATGCGTGGTCCGGAACCCATAAGTTTAGTAGTTCGCAGGTCCTAAAAGGTTGGCGACTCGAGATGAGCGAGTTTTAAAAACTTGATCTTGCGGTGAATTCGGGCACTTTTGCCTACCGAAATTGTAAGCGAGAATGGCCAGTGTAAATTCGCTGATCGGGATCAAATTTTAATTAAAAAAAAAAAAATTGTGGGCTGTGCTGACCAATGAAGGCACAGCTGCATTAATTGATCAGCTCAGTGTGCAATTCCCAGCACTAGAGGTTAAATGGGGACAAGTCTACCCATTCAAAACCTCTAGTGCTCTCTGATTGGCTGAGGAAAGCTTTCCTCAGCCAATCAGAGAGCACTAGAAGTTTTGAATAGGGAGACTTGTCCCCATTTAACCTCTAGTGCCGGGGATCGCACACTAGATTCCCAGGGCTGCATAAACGAATGCAGCCCTGAGAATCCACTGCGATCCCGGGGCACTAGCGGTTAATTAACCTTTAGTGCCTGGGGATCACAGACAATGATTTCCTGGAACTTCTAATGGGTCCGCGAAATCGGTTCCGAAATTTTGTGGACTCATCACAAGTTCGAGGAAATTTTTGCTAGAATGCCAGGGGAACTCTAGCTCATCCCTATTGCCGACCACTGCTTTAGAAGCAGTTAAAAATGTCTCAGAATTCTCAGAAATCTGCAAATATGGGATCCTTTAGGTTACTGAGTATACATAATTTTAGATACTGTGTGTTTTAGGTTTTTCTAGAAGTCAAGATTGTAGTGTTGAGATGGTTTTAGTAAATGAGTTGCAGTTACAATTTTCAAGAAAACTGGGCTGCAGTGGTGGAGAACTAGTTTGGGGACACCCCCTTTGTAGCACAGGGGTGCCAGCAGAGGGCTTTATATACCACCAACCCCATCATGGGCAAGTATGTGTCACCTCCTCCCTGATGAACTGATTTTAGGAGTCTGCATAGGTGCATAAACAAAATACAGTTAAAGAATGTGGAAATCTCTGACACTGTCCATGGAACTGTCTCCTTCTAAGAAGAGAGTTTCTGAAACTGTTGTGCATGTACTTCTTCTGTACTGTGGTGCAGAAGTCTGAGAATAATTCCAAAATGTGCTTTGTAACAGCATTACAAAAAAGTGTTATAAACTAATAATATAAATAAATGTATTTCTCTTTTGGATTGCATATATAGTGTTAATTCATTGCCTGAAAAACACATATACATAATATATAGGAAAATCCTCATACAGTACAGATGATAGTATACAGAGAATAGATCTACAGTTTGGATGATAGTGTGTTAATATATATATATATATATATATATATATACACTCGTTATTGTTTTCATTTTATTCATTTTATCTTTCCATATTTTAAAAACTTCTGTTAGCCTGACCTGATCTACCAGCCTAAATAAACCAGTGCTGGTAGATGTGTTAAATGTTGTACTTCATTCCTCCCTTGGTATTTTATTATTTAGAATTAAACCTCGCAATGCATTTACATCTAGACTGACAGGCAGTATTAACCTTGTGGCCTAAAATCACTGCCTGTTAAAAATACACATCTAGTCTAAACTTCACTGGGGATAAATATTTGAAAATATGATTTTTCCTACTTGCATACCGAAGTAAGGAATTCGATTTTAGAGTTTACTGTTAAATTGCTGACCTTTAACAGCAGTATACAGAGTCCTAGCAGCATTTAAGGTACTCATGCACAACAAGGTTGATCAGGTAAAGGAAAAAGCTCACTTAGTTTAGGGGACAGGGTGAAGCTATCATCATTTTCAGCTTGCGCATAAGTGAAAGTTATTGAAAATTGTCTATCCCTTTAGTAAGTTGATCTCCGGAAACAATCATAGTCATAGTTATTGTAAGTCAGGCTAAAAAAAGTCCATCAAGGTAAACCATTAGGGAAACAAACATATCCCAGGTATAAAACCATATGGGCATAAAAAAAACCCTGGTACAATTTGCTCCAACAGGGGAAAAAAATTCCTTCCTGATTCCATGAGGCAATCGGATGTTCCCTAGACCAACAGTCTCTGTTATCTTTACTTTAAAGCCTTAATACCCAGTTATATTTTGTGCTTCCAGAAAGGCATTCAGCTTTTTCTTAAAGCAATCTATAGTATTTGCTGAAACTACTTCCTGAGGGAGCCAATTCCACATTTTCACAGACCTTACAGTGAAGAATCCCTTCCTTATCCGCAGCTTAAACTTCTTTTCCTCCAGACGAAAAGCATGTCCTTTTGTTCTTTGTAATGATCTCAAAATGAATAATTGTGAAGAGAGTTCTCTATATGGACCGTTTATATATTTATACAGGGTGATCATATCCCCTCTTATACGTCTCTTCTCAAGTGAGAATAAATTTAGTTAAGCTAATCTCTGCCCATAGCTGAGCTCCTCCATTCATTTTATTAGTTTCACAATGTCCACAATGTCCTTTTTATGAACTGGTGCCCAAAACTGGACTGTATATTCCAGATGTGGCCTGACCAATGCTTTGTATAGGGGCAGGATTATGTCTCCATCACTGCAGTCTATTCCTCTTTTATTACAGTAAAGTACTTTGCTAGCTTTAGATATTGCAGCTTGGCATTGCATGCTGTTATTAAATCTATGATCTACCAGAATCTGACATTCTAATTCACATTTATGTACAGTACATATCAGATGAGTTATCGGTGTAGAATATGTGTGTCTAAGCATGGCCGGTCTGTGGAATCATTGCTTTGGATTCACATGTAAGAACATATAACATTTTTAAACTTTAGTCTTTAAATAAGCATTAGGAAGCGACCTATTATTATTTGTTTTCTAGTTTGCTCTTTTATAACTTTCTTTCCCCTCTCACCCTTCCAACAAATAAAACTTTTAACGGACTTAGGTTTTTTTATCTTATTCAAGGTTATTTAGCATAGTATTTCACTTGTAGTCATATTATCAAGGAAGAATGCGCTGGAGTTGGTTTTACATAATCAGCCAATAGATATGCAAAATTTTCTGATGTATTTTTTTTTCTTTTTTGGCTAAAATAGTAGGAATCTATAACATCTGTTTCTTTCCTGTTCTCCTATAAACAGACCTTCTTGAATTGTATTGTATTACATATGATTAAATAATCTGCTTTCATCTCCTTATGAGCACCTGGGGGATATTTCAAAATTATTATTATTATTCAACCCTTCCCTAAAATGTCTACCTCTTTCACCTGCCATTTTTACTTATTACCCACTGACATCCTCACACCCCTCAAAAGCTTCTTCTGATAAAATGCAACATGTAACGTTCCGCCTTTACCAGCCTAAAGAGAATGGATGGGGATAGCAGTAAGCAGTTCAGTTCCACCTAATGCTGCTTGCATTAAAATGTGCAACGGCTGTTTCTTTAGAAACCAATACAGTGATAAAGGTGACTGTGCTTTGCCAGCTGCCAGAAGCAATGTGGCAACAAATGTTTCCATCGCTGATCTGAACCTAACCATATTGGAGAATATAGAAGGGTAGGAAGTGAAAAGCAAGTTTTTCACACTGCAGTAAAGTCATGATTTGCATACCAGGTCACCCACTAGAAGGATGTGGTGAGAAAGAAGGCTGTTAGCTAAATCATTGGGCCTGACTATTAGGGTTCTCCAAAACTGGAGAAGATAGACAATTATACGAGAACCTGGATGATCCAGGTTTGCTGGATCACCTAGGTTCTTCCTTAATAGGATATCTTCTCTCCTCTTGGAGAGAATTTTTAAATTATACCAGTTGTATTGGTGTAGCTGCTTTGTATTATTTATAGAACCAAGAGGTTTATGTTATAATGACTGTTTCCTCCAGTGCTTAACCAATTTTGACCTAGGTGTTACAAAGAAGCAACTGACCATGAGATGAGCGAGAATGCCTCTGACATTCTCGCAAAGATGTCCTCAATCTTCCGATGGGTCCGCGAGATCGGTTCCTCGATGTTTCGTGGACCCATCGGAAGATCAAGTAAATCATTACAGGAGGAGTAATGCGGCTGCAATGCAGCCATAGGAATCCTCCTGTGCGCGGTCCCCGAGCACTAGAAGTTAAATAAGGGCAAGCCCTCATTTAACCTTTAGTACCTGGGGAGGCAGTAGGAGCACCGAGGCTACATTCATGAATGCAACTGTGGGGATCCTCCTGTGTTCGATCCTCTGGCACATTCATGAATGCAGCCGCAGCACTCTTCCTGTTAGTGTGAGTCCCGCGGCTGTGCTCATCAATGAATGCAGCAAAAGGAATCATCAAAGGATAGTTATCACGGCTGCATTCATTCATGATGAGCACAGCTGCAGGACTTCTGTGTTCTTGGATACAGAATCTGTATTCAAGAACACATACTACAGGGCTGCAAGAGCAATCAAGGGAGTGGAGCTGTCAGCTCCGCTACCCTAATTGCTCTTGCAGGTCCTAAAAAATTTTATCTCGATGGCCGAATTTACAAAGGCCGTTTTCGCTTACATGTTCGGTAAGTGGGAACGGTCCGATTCACTACGAGATCGAATTTTAACAATTTTGCTCGTTCGTCCGTACTGACCATGCATAAACTTCACCAATCTGTCTACAGTCAACCTACATGGGTGATCTGTGGTTGGTACATGTGGATGGCTAAAAATATATTCCATAGTATAAAATAAGCTTCAGGACTTATTTTCTTAGGAAAAACTACCTTCATTTGTATTTCAAAAGCAAAAGTTAAAAAAAACTATTTGAGCTGCATATTCTTTTTAGCAGTATAATCCTAGCATAAAGCTATATATAAGCAAGTCCTGAGTGATGGGAAAAACATTTCTAATACAAATTTTATTTTTATGTGAGAAGATTCAAATGCTGCTGTACAGCATGAACTACCTGAACCAAATCAAATTCTCAGGTCAATTCCTTTTTCCAAGTGCTCCTTAGATAACAAAGTCTTGTTCTGTGAATCTGTTCAATATATTAAAGTTGATTCACTCGGACAGTGTGTAAGATATGATACATTAATCTGGGCCATTTCAATTTCTGAGACTGTGACTATAAAACGGATGTGCTGCATACCTAATTTTTGAATATCTGATTTATGCATCTTTCTGATCTAGAGTGTTGCCAGTATTGTGCATCCAGCTCCTGCATTAACAACAGGCTGCATCAGCACTCAAATCTTATCTTGTTAAATCAGACAAATGTAGCTCAATGAAAAGGATGAAATCAAGGCTTCGATTGGCTGGATAGAGAGAATTTGAATGCATTTGCTTGGGGACGTTCTCATTTGTATTCCTGGGCCTCAAATATCCACCAAATACCTGTGTTATTGCCATATAAATATATGCATACATACATAAATACTACCCTCATAAAATTCTTAAAACAAACAGGCTGAGTATGTGAGCAGCCCTGCTTTAAATTGCAAAATATGAACAAATGGGTTTATTTTCTTCCCTTGTAAGCTCATAAAGCCTCTGTCTGGAGGAAAAAAAGCCTATGAACAAAAAATGCAGTAGCTTAAGAAAAGTGTTTTTTCAATAATATCCATTGTTTAAAATAGTATTTATTGTAACGGTGAAATTCAAATAATGTACTTTAATAAAGTGTAATTGTAGAGAAGACATATAGAATATAGCCATCTAGAATATAGCCATGGATATATTTGTTGGTAACCACAAAGCCCATGGAAAAAATGTTTAATGTCTCCTGAAAATGATTAAATGAGAAGTAAGAGTTTCATGTATACCTGAATGCCTGTGTAAAGTAATGCAAAATGCTAAAATCAAGTAATGCAACAAAAATGTGAAAAGAGATTGCTATTTTCTTTATGTAGAACTGCACATGTCTCTAGTTGTGCAATCAGCTATTTAGTCTATATAAATTGAGAAAAGTAGGGGGGGTGTGTCTGGCCAGCGTTCAAGATGTCCGCTTAACTAGTGAGCTCCGTGTGCCGTGTGAGGTAAAGCAACAATATCTGCTGCAATCAGTGTGCGAGGTGTGCTCAAACTATCCCTTCACCTTTCTTACCTGCTTGAGCATGACTAGGAAGAAAAAGGGAAAGACGGATCTGCAGAAATTTTTTTATTTCTTCAGGACATAGGCTTCCCCGTGGGTCCCAATTAAGGCTTCTGAGTCTCTTCCTAACCACAAGTCGCCAGGTATTGATGGATATTCCAGGGAATACTATAATATGTTTAAACATGTTTTGTCACCTTTTTTGGTGAATGTATTTGATGTAGCTGTTTTAGCTGGTACTTTTCCTGATGAGATGTTACAGGCACTTATTGTCACCCTACCTAAACAGGGTAAAGACTCTACTCAAACCAACTAATATAGGCATATGTCATGATTAAATTCAGATATTAAAATTTATTCCAAATTAATAGCGATTCGAATTGCCAAAATCATACCCACTATCATTAATCCAGACCAAGCGGGCTTTGTGACAACTGGACAAGCCCCGGATGGTACCAGATGCCTAATCAACATCATTAAATATGTTGAAACCCAGAAACGTCCTTCTCTGCTTTTCTCTTTGGACGCAGTGAAGGCGTTTGATAGGATGCACTGGGGGTATCCAGCTGCTGTACTGGAAAAAATTGGGTTTGTAGGTGGGATTGGGAAGGCTATCATGGCTTTTTGGCAGACAACATCATTTTTATGCTAACAAATCCATCTTTAGTGGCAGTTCGAAACTTACTTTCGCACTTTAGTTATGTCTCGTAAAAAACGTAATGGTTCCAAACCTTATGTTTTGCCTTTGCAAATGTCATACTCAACTATTACCCGAATAATAACAAGTTTTCCTTTAGCTTGGGAAACTTCTGCAATCCCATTTTTGGGGTTTTCGCTACCAAAATCTACCTCGGCTTTCTATGATTTAAATTATATGTCCTTTTAATGACTTTTCTTGCAGTACTGAGCAAGTTGAACAAAGGGGAATTATCTATATCTAGCAAAATTGCTGTATTTAAAAAGTTAATACTTCCCAAACTATTATATAAGTTTAGGACAGTTTTCATACCTATTCCCAAGAAATTTTTATTGAAATTTATTTATTTGGGACCATAAAAAACCGGGATGCCGTATGTCACTCATGTGCAGACATAAGAAGCTGGGGGGGATGAGTCTTCCAGATGTTTACCATTATTATAAAGCAGCTATTCTCTCCCAACTTCTGTACTGGTGGCAGGGGTTTCAGGACAAAAGATGGGTCAAGATAGAATCCACACTTCTTAATAATGTAAATCTCCAGCACCTATTAACAGCGATTAAATTAGATTTACCTATACCTGATGTGCTTTCCCCATCCATTCAAAGCTCTTTATGGATTTGGCATAACACTAGTGTATATTCCTCACAAGCCAACACCAATATCCAAATCACTCTGGATCCTAAAATTTGACAAATATTTATACCCCATCTACAATAAACATCTAAATGGCTTGATAGAGGTGTGAAAAAGATAAAGGATTTATATTTTTTTCAATCTTTTCAATTCAAGCACTACAAAAAGTATTTGATATTCCGACAACGCACTTTACTTATCTCAAAATTTTGTCAAAACTTATCTCAAAAACTGTTTGTACCCGATGTTTTATAGGCTTTCTATAGAAAGTTCTATTTTTTTGGTACTTAAACAACCCATGTTTTGGGAAAAAAGGTGTTTTATAATTTTCTAAATCAGAATGCTGTTTTTTGTAAAAATCAATTTATGTTGAAATGGGAATACGGGTTGGACATGTGGGAACTTGGGTACACTACATCATTTATTATGATATTGGTGATCTATCCGCTCTTTTTGGAATACAGTGTTCAGGTTGATGTCTTAAATTGTATGCACATTGTATGTTGCCAAGGCCAGAAGTGGCACTATTACATGTTAATTTGGAATCTTTCTCCGTAGAAACGAAGACTGTGTTAGTATATATTATTCTGAATGCTAAGTTCACACTCACAAGAAAATGGAAAAGCGCAGATGTACCTGAAAGTAACAGAAGTGATTCATGACCTAAATGTACAATGTTTGTTGGAAATTTTTTTTGCGCTGGTGCATAACCAATATAACAGGTTTGTTAAAAGGTGGGCTGTGTGGTTTTCTGTATGGCTGAAATTCCCAGAATTTTGTATACAAAATGTAAAACTTGATCAAACTGCTACCTATTGTGTATTGTGGAGTGATGTTTAAGCTGTATATTTGTTGGTCCTTTAACAAAAACTTTTTAAATTTAAATTGAGAAAAGTAGTTAAATAATAGTTAAATAATCAAGGGTTGAACATTGAACATGGTGGACAAGCATGTTAAAGGCAAGGCTATAAGACCAAGATGTTAAGGGCCAATGGAACTGTTGGCCTATGGAGGCCAACCTCAATATATGCAGATGCAAGAGGAAAATCAAACCCAAATGGGAGGAAAGCTAATGAACACGATAGACAAAAGCCAAGAACAACTTGCAAACAAATACAAGCTAAACATAAATGTCTGACAGTAAGTTCCATAGAAGGAGGCCCTGAAGGACTCATCTGCTAATAGAAGAAAACATAAAAAAAGCCAGACTAGAATTTGCCAAAATGGACAAGCCACAAAACTTCTGCTATATTAAACTTTGGATAGGTAGGACAAAACTGGAGCTAATTGGCAAGTAAAACAGCTCTTTGTCCACAGATGAAAAAATAGACTTTTAAACAAAAGAACATCACACCTTCTATTAACCTCCTTGCAGTTAAGCCCGACCTTCGCTCGGGCAAAAAAAAATTGCAAGGATGGTTAAGCCCGAGATTTTTCACTTACCTGGTCCCCCTGTGCTCATCCAGCGTCGTCCTCCATCGGTCATCG